>NW_010548208.1:151820-156125 GCF_000687285.1 Phaethon lepturus
TCTATCAGCATTATTTCTTATCAAACTTCTTGCCAAAAATACTAAGGTAGGTCAGAGAATGAAGGTGTACTGTGGCCAAGGCCATGTCTGTCTCATCCTGAAAGGCCTTAAGAGTCAAAGGTGCCTCAGGGATCAATTTGTCCCATAGCCTGTGATGGCACTGGGGGTCCCTCCTTCCCTGCCTTTTGTTCAAGTTATTGCACTCTACCCAAACCATCCTCGGGACCCAGAATCTCACCCTTTGTGTAGCAGCTCCAGGATTTTGCTGAGGAGCAACATTACTGCAGCAAGGGGGAAACAGCAAATCTAGCTTCTGCATGCCCCACTCCTGGTACAGGGTGGGAGTGAGGGGGTTATTGCTCTAGATCTAAGGAAAGAGAATAGGCACAGGACAAGGCTAGCCTGCATGGGAGAGCATGGGACATGAGCTAAGTGGGACACAAACTGGCTTTAGCAATGTGCAAGTCTGGTGTCTTTCAGCTAATGCAGGTTTAAAATCACCATATTACCACCTTGTTGATAGATTGCTTGTCACTGGTTTAACAGCTCTTTGTGACAAACAATAAAACAAATAATAAAAGAACAGCTTCAGAAGCAGCCATAAGGCCAAAGAAAGTAATAGAAGAGGAAACAGGAAAAGATATCTCTCCAGGATGGTGACAAAACACAGTATGAACAATATGGTGGTAGCATCCTCCCCCTTACTGTTACTGAGCAGCTTGTATATATAGAGCATGTGGCTACAGCATACTGTTCAAGGAAGTCAATAACTATTCATCTGACACAAACACAAATGCAAATGGGAGCAGGCAGAAATATTAAATACTTTTGAGGAAAAAACAACTACAATGCAATTGTTGATTCTGTTATTTGAATACTTTGAATGCCTATGTCCTCTATAAAAATAAATAGACATTATTATAGTGTTAACTACTGAATTATGATTTGCTGATCCTTTTAGAGTGACAGATAGTTCCTATAGCTGTTATTCATGAATGGCCACATTGGACTTCTCTTCCACAGGCCACTCTGACAGATGACACTACAGACAGATCCTCTGGTCCTTTACAGAGCAAGTGGAGGTGATGAAGCAGATGGAATCTATTTGGATGATTTGCAGATGGAATATAAGAGAAATATTGACATCAGGTTCAGCAAAGTGATTTAACAAAATACCTCTGTTACTCCAACATGCACAAATGTAGGCATTAGCATACTACATGTAGTGATTGAAACTAAGGAGATGATACTACATTAAAGAGGGTTAGCCATGTTTATCCGTGTAGATGGCAGCCTGAGATACGCAATAGAAACAACCAGATTAAGGTAGATCTACAAGGAATTTTTTTACTCATGTTTTCCAGTTAGATTCCTTCACTCCTTCATCTGGAATTAGGCATAGAACCCAAGAAAATATTTCCATTAAAATGTTTAAAAATATCTATGGGCTTTCAGAAAATTCTTGTGCACACAACACATGCAACTGATCCTTCATATCAAACTGATTTAAGTTCTGTAGAGAAAATTTTGCCCAGAGTTGGAAGACTTTAAGGTTTCATTTAACTTTAAAAACAAGAATCTAATACAAAAGAGTTATCTTTGCTACACTACTAGGTGCAAAAAGTAATTTATATCACAGAATCACAGAATCACTAAAGTTGGAAAAGACCTTTAAGATCACTAACTCTAACCTTCAACCCAACACCAGAAAGCCCAATAAACCATGTCCTAAAGTGCCATGTCTACACATTTTTCAAGCACTTCCAGTGATAGTGACTCCACCACCTCCCTAGGCAACCTATATCCCTGTGATTCAGGACACAAAAATTAGAAAATCCCTGAACTTTTCTCCTAGAAGGGAAGGAATTTTGTCAATGCGCCTGGGGAAGCATTGTTTCAAAAGCTGAGGACAAAAACTAATAATGATTTATTTTTTCATGGGGAGGCAGCGTGCCCACAGCCTCTCTAATGTCTTTCCATGCTGCCTGCACAAAACAGCTTCATGTCCCAAGATTTCCCAGCACCAGAACTACAAGTGAGCTTTTCTCCTTTTGACTCAGATTTTTACTCTGTCTAAAGGAGAACATAACATCTTTCACATACTGTGAATAAACAGAGGGAATACCATCGTCATCCTTCTTTTTGCCCTTAGATCATGTTTTAAGCATTCATTCCTCATCCTCTGAAAATAACGAAAGATCACAGAAAAGATAGCATATGGGCAATCTGTTAGTTATTCTACTTACACACATGCACAGGAACACATAAAAGCCATGCGTTAACAATGAAAAGAAATTATAAATATTTAATTAAAGCTTATTTTCTAATTGCATTTTTAAAATAACTTTTTACTGTCTGATGACATCCTACAGTAAGCAGACACACTGAAGTAACTGAGCCTTCCTATTGTGCTTTCACACTGTACTTCTCTATGTTAGCCCTTTATCCCTGTAAAGGTGCTTTCCTGACCACACAGTGATTAATAGAAAAGAAGCAAGTTGTTAAATATTTAGCTTTCATTTCTTACCTTCTCTTGACAGAGATCTGTAAGAGCCAGACTACAAAAACCTTTGAAATGTTGCGTTTATAAAATAATTTTCTAAATAATTTTAACAATTTAAAATGGAAAAAAACACCCAGTGGTTTTATATACTGTGAAAATGTCAGTAAAGGCTAGGAAAGTATTATTATTTATTCATTTATATTTAAATCAGGAGGATAGAGTGCTACCAGTAAAGACAATATGCACAACTCTATCTCCTGTAGTTTTTAAGGGACAAAAATTTCCCAACTATCAAACCCTGCAGGCATAAGAGGAAACAACTACTTAACCATCATTTTCTAGTATTTTCTTCTTTCATCCTCAGTCAAAATATGTATTTTTACTTTAAAAAAATGATTTTTTAGTTCTTGTCCATTTATACCTTATTCTATTTAATCACTTAATCACAAGCAGAATCGGTGTTTCTCTTTCTGACGTGTCTCTGACATTGTGTCTCATAGGTGTGTCACCACAACTGACCCTAGTGTTACAGGGCACTTTTTCATCAGCATTTTTCAAAATAGTTTATTACAGAGAGACTGAAGAAACTCCTCCCAACTGATGACACCACTAACCCTAAAGAGACAGCTCTATGCAAGGAATTACTTAGTCATTAGTAGCTCTGCAATGGTTCTTTCTGCTCTATCCTCTTTTCTGACAAGGGGATACCTCTGAATGTGTACAATGAAAGTGGAATTGTGGCAGGGAAGGGAAAGTCACTTGCCTGCAGTCAGCCACCAGGCTGGCTGTGGAAGTGTCTGCAGCTCTTCACCCTGGCCCATCTCAGTAGGGGATAGTAGTTCATTTTCTCTAACTAACTTAAGCCTTTGCCTTTGCATGAGGACTGCAAAATGAATGGTGATGGCTGACAGTTAGATCCCATGTAAAATTCTTCAGTTATTTCCTGTTGAATTACTGAGTAGGATTCATACAAGTGACTCCCTGAAAAAAATGCCATATATTTCTCAGCTGTTTCAGTCAGCTGAACCAAAGAATTAGCCCCTGGAAATTCCAGGATTCAGGTTATCAAAGCTTTACTTAAGTGAGGAGTAACATGACAAATTGCCTAACAAAATTGCTCTTTATTTAACAAGCATTTTTATGTGTCAGTGGGTGAATGCATATATACAAGAGGGCAGGGGTGGATACTGAAATGTCAAGAACAGACTCTAGCTGATGATAATTTCAAAGTTATTTCTGTCCTCTAAAGGCATACCTGGCCTGCATGGATTTGATGGTGGAAGACATTTTTCAGAATGAGAGTGCTGAAACACAGGTTTCCCAGAGAGGTGGTAGATGCCCCACCCCTGGAAACATTCAATGATAGGTTGGACGGGGCTCTGAGCAACCTGATGCAGTTGAAGATGTCCCTGTTCATTGCAGGGGGGTTGGACCAGATGACTTTTAATGGTCCTTCCCAACCCAAATTATTCTATGATTCTGATTCTACTATTCTATGACTTTGCTAGCAAACATCGAAGAAAGTGTGAGTAACATAGATAATACAGCATAGACTATCACAGACTATCACAGATGCAATTTCCTGTGCTCAATGTAGTCCAAAAAGGTATACAGTCACTAGAAGGCAAGCATACCCTTGTTAAACATAGTGCAGAGTTCTCCTGGACAGGGTTTACGTCATCCTCCATAGTCGATTTTAGTCATGAGCAGTCATTCTCACGAATTTTACATGACAGTAATAAGCTTAAAAATGAAAGTGAATAATTAAGACCACAGAATCACAGAATCACAGAATCACCAAG
>NW_010548209.1:0-11736 GCF_000687285.1 Phaethon lepturus
GAGCAGCGGCCCCGGCGGCGGTAGGGGAGAGGAGCCAAGGAGCAGGCAGCGGACCGCTGGGGAAGATCTGGCCTTAGTGGTGCTCTGTGTTTAACAGCAGCTTCCGAGGGTGGGAGAGGGAGCTGGGGCAGCCGGGATCTGCCTACCCGCGGTGGGCCCGCCGCGGGGGCTGGGGCTGGCAGGAGAAGCCGCCCGGGCCAGCAGTTCGGCAGGGGGGGGCTAAAAAGCGGCAGGGAGAGCCTAAAGAGTGCGGGCAGATGCCTTGTATCGGCTGAAACCGCCTGGCATGGCATAGTCTGTACAAATGAAACCGCTTGCTTTGTCACAGAGAAATTACCACAGAGAGTGAATGCCTTTTGATAACAATAAAAGAATTTAAAATTTCCTGACAATGTCTTCCCTTTCACTCAAGACATCCTTATGAAATGATGCATATTTCATTGTCTTCCTTATAACAGATACCTAAACTATACATAGGTCTACGAGGAAGTCACCTTCTCCTTGTAAATTTCAGTGTCTCGCAGCTACAGATACTTCATTGTAGGTACTGCGAGTGGAGGATGAATTATGTGTTTCATATCGTGTCTATACAACACAATCATGGAAAAAGAACAGAATAAAGGTAAATGGCTTGTGACCCAAATATCACGCGACACTTTCTATGTGGCTTGAGACCCACATTTGCAGAATCCTGCATAACTACATAAATCCCATGAGAAATAATTCCTGAAGATTGCTGCAGGCTCATGATACTCTCATTCCTGTTTATGCTTTCTTAAATCTATTTTCATTCCAGCATTACTTTTCTTCTTCACAGGGTTACCTTTCCTTGATACTTCTTCCTTTGGTTTGTGACTTGTCTTTCAGTTTCATTTCTTTAGTATCAGTACCTTTCATCCTCAGCCTGTTTGTGGGGCACATTTTTCCCCATCCAACCTCCTAGTCCTAATTTCCCCCCTGCTACTCTGCTTGCTTCTGTTGCTTCATTTCCCTAATATTTTGTCTCCTAGAGTGCAAACCAGGTCCCTTCATAATCTTCCCTCCTCCAGTCTCCACTCCCGACACTCATACTCACCCCCACACAGACGCCTCCTCTCCTACCGCCTGACACCTACACACAGAAACTCCGGTTGCCACGTTTCATCCCTCACCCCCAAAGAGAGCCTCTCAGACATGCTGTCATCCTCAGGCGCTTACGTTCCCACGTCCTCTCACAGACTCTTGGCGTTTTACCCACAGAGACACAGTGCCGTATTCTTGTCTTCCCCAGCTGTCAAAAACTCACTGTCATCTTTTCACGTCCCCCAGGTTCTCTCAGTCCTGTTGTTTCTACTCTGACTGGCCCAAACACATCCATTCTCTGCCCTTCTCTGCCCAGATGTGTCAGCCTGGATGAGCTCTTCGAGCTGCAGTCTGCTCTCTGCCACAGAGCTACCAACCATCTTTAAGCAGGTCACAGAACCTTTTTTCACTGAGCATTATGAAAATCCTCAAAGAGAAAGCACAAAGGAACTATTTTGTTCTTTCATTCCCCAGCACCTTGTGCTCACCTTGAGTGGGGACAGGCTGCTGGGAAATGCCCTGGTTACACAGCAGAGGATCCCAGAGTCTCCACATTACTGACCTGCCTCAAGAGCTTTTACTTAATTAATTTAATTCTCTCTTTTATGTGCCTGCTTCTCACATTTTGTCTCCTTAAATGCGCTTCACAAACGAAAAGGGAAATTGATTCTGCAACAGTTGCAACCATGTTCTGCTTGTGCAACTTGTTTTGTATGTACTATGTGTGGTGGTGTTTTGAGTAGCTATAGAGATACTCAACACTTTTTCAATTCCCTCAGTTGGGAGCAGAAAGTGCAAGGCTGCAATGAACTGGGAGAAAATTCAACACTAGAATTTAAATATTTGCATGTGCTTCTTTTGGTGCTTTGGGATGAGAGGAATGGAAATCTGCAAGCATTTGCATTGCAAATCACATTTGGAAATTGGTTGAGTTTACCCAGCTTGTGCAAGTGTCAACTCTTGACACTTGATAATGTCCTTAAACCCTGCAGGAACTGAAAAAATCGGGATTTGCTTTGTGATTGTGAGATGCACCCCTGTATTTTTTCAGCAACGCTATGGGACTGTGGTACGGTGCCTGGGCGTAGGCTGCAGACATGCCCGAAGCTCTGGGTTGGGTGCGTGTTGCATCCCGAGCCTGTGCAGCGGCAAGGCCTGGGCACTGTGCAGACCATTTCTATCCTTCTTTCTCTTTCAGCCCATGTTTCCACAAAAGGATATGCAGTCCCATGGCTTTATGGGACCCAAGGTGTATTCCCACAGGGGCATCACTTGGGTGGCAGTGGACAAACAACACTTCAGTATTTTAAAGCAGTGTACTCCAGATAACACAACTTAGGCTGCTACACTGGTGTCATAGAGAAAGCATAAATTCTTCCTCCATGAAATATGCCTGTTTTTGCAGAAACATCTCATCTGTGGATTGCTCCTATACCTGTGCAATTACCTTGAGATATTTGGTAAGATAGGATGGGATGGAGTGCAGATCAGGCTGAAAGAAAGTAAGGGATAGTGATAGGGAAGGTTTGTGCTCTCATAAACTGTATCTCCCTCTTAAGGAAGGGAGATGAATTATCACTGGAAACCCATTTCCTTTACAGGAAGACTCTAAATAGGGACCAAATTTTGGCTTCTAAGTGCAAAGTTGAGGCTTTTCTTTCTGCATCTCCTACCCCCATCTTTATTGCACATCTTTATTTAGAAGTTCTAGATCTGGCACATTCTCTCATGAACATGATGTCTTTCATTTAAAAGCCATTTTTTATTTTTAAATTGAAATATGGCTCACCAACTGAATCTTCTAATTTTCTCTGGAGAGGCAATGCTATCTTAGGAGCTGCCTTCATAATTTGGGATAGTGTGAAAACTGAAATATTGGTTTCAGATCATGTCAGGACTGCCCGATTTTGCTCTCACTGATATCGTAACTGTTGCACTAGCAAAAAAAAATGATGCAATATAGCCTGATGGCATAATAATACTTTCAAAGAGGATTATACTAAAACAGATTTAATAATATGTAAAATTAAGACTGTATGAAATAGCAATAGTGACATCACATGAAACATACCATTGCCCAAAATATTCCTGTAGAGTCAAAGCACAGCTTAAATTTATGTGCCATGGAAATGGTCTCAAATGACTTTAAGATTTTAAAGTTGTTTGAACTGTAAATTCAGTGAAACTAAGGAGAGAGAAAAGCATTCTCACACCCTTTTCTGCTCACAAGTGACACTGGACCTGTTGGTCACCAACACAAGTGAACTAATTGGTGACATCAAGATTGGAGGCAGCCTGGGCTACAGTGATCATGCACTGGTGGAGTTCACAGTCCTGAGGGATAGGGGATAGGCAAAGAGTAAAGTCAGGACTCTGAATTTTAAGAAAGCAAACTCCAGCTCTTCAAGGAGCTAGTCAATACGACACCCTGGGAAACTGATCTTCAGGGACAGGGAAGCAGAACAGAGCTGGCAGGTCTTTAAGGACGCATTCCATAGAGCACAAGAGTTCTTGAGACCCAAGAGCAAGAAATAAGAAAAAGAAGGCAAAAGAGCAGCATGGCTGAGTTGAGACCTGCTGGGCAAACTCAAGGGCAAGAAGGAAACGCACAAGCAGTGGAAGCAGGGACGGATATTCTGGGATGAGTACAGGGATGCTGCCCGGTTGTGTGGGGATGGGCTCAGGAAGGCCAAGGCACAGCTGGAGCTTAACTTGGCAAGGGATACAAAGAATAACAAGAAGGGCTCCTACAGGTATGTCAGCCAGAAAAGGAAGGTCAAAGAAAGCGTACCCCCCTTGACGAGCAAGACTGTCAGACTGGTAACAACAGATGAGGAGAAGGCTGAGGAACTCAATGACTTCACTGGCAGTCACTCTTCCCACATCTCTTGGCAGCATGGCCTGCAAGATGGGGACTAGAGGAGCAAAGTCCCACTGAAAGGGAAGATCAGGATCGAGACAACCTGAGGAACCTGAACATGTACAAGTCTATGGGATCTGATGAAATGCATCCCAGGGTCCTGATGGAATTGGCTGACATAGTTGCCAAGACACTCTTCATGATATTTGAGAAGTCCTGGCAGTCAGGTGAAGTTCCTGGAGGCTGGAAAAAGGGAAACATTGAACCCATTTTTAAAAAGAGTAGCAAGGAGGACCCTGGGAACTACCAACCCATCAGCCTCACCCCTGTACCTGGAAGATCATGGAACAGATCCTCCTAGAAGCTATGCTAAGGCACATGGAGGACAGGGAGGTGATTCAAGACAGCCAGCATGGCTTCACCAAGGGCAAGTCATGCCTGACCAACCTAGTGGCCTTCTGTGATGGAGTGACTACATCAGTGGACAACAATGGAAGAACTATGGATGTTGTCTCTCTGGACTTCTGTAAGGCCTTTGACACGGTCCCCCACAACATCCTTCTCTTCAAATTGGGGAGGCATGGACTTGATGGGTGCACTGTTGAGTGGATGAGGAATTGGTTGGATGTTCACATGCAGAAGGTAGTGGTCAATGTCTCAATGTCCAGATGGAGATTGGTGATGAGTGGTGTCCCTCAGGAGTCTGTATTGGGACCAGTACATAGACAGTGGGATCGAGTGCACCGTCAGCAAGTTTGCAGGCAACACCAAGATGAGTGGTGTGATTGCCATTCCTGAGGGATGGAATGCCATCCAGAGAGACCTGGACAAGCTCAAGGCGTCCGCCCATGTGAACTTCATGAGGTTCAACAAGGCCGAGTGCAGGGTCCTGAACCTGGGTCAGTACAACAGTATCAGTACAGGCTGGGGGATGAAGGGTTGGAGAGTAGCCCTGCTGAGAAGGGCTTGGGCGTGAAAGAACTGAGATGAAAAGCTGGACATGAGCCGGCAATGTGTGCTCACAGTCCAGAAGGCCAACCATACCCTGGGCTGCATGCAAAGAAGTGTGGGCAGGTCAAGGGAGGGGATTCTGCCCCTCTACTCTGCTTTGCTGAGACCCCGTCTGGTATCCTGCATCCAGCTCTGGAGCCCTCACAATAGCCCAGCACAGGAAAGACATGGACCTATTGGAGCGGGTCCAGAGCAGGGCTACAAAAATGGTCAGAGGGATGGAACACCTCTCCTATGAGGACAGGCTGAGAGAGTTGGGGTTATTGAGCCTGAAGAAGAGAAAACTCCAAGGACACCTTACTGCAGCCTTCCAGTATTTAAAAGGGTCTTATAAGAAAGATGGGGACAGATTTTTTAGCAAGGTCTGTAGTGACAAGAAAAGGGGTAATGGTTTTAAACTAAGAGAGGGTAGGTTTTGACTAGGTACTGTCATGAATCACTTTAGGCCACTTAGAGAATCAGTGCCAAAGATATTTGAAAGGAAATTATTTTAATATACATTTGTAAAAAGCACAATTTAACAGAATCCCACGGCAAGGTCCACTCTATTACGTATTCAACATGGAGAAAGTATAAAAAGGAAACCAAATTGCAATTAGGTTGGAATGACCTACACATGGATTGGGAGGAATGATATACACAGAATCAAGGAATTCGAATTGGGTTAGTGTGATAATTTCCTAATAAAGCTTAGCAACATAACAACCTAAAACTTACTGAGTTACTTTAATTTAATGCATGCACACGCACAGAGATGTAGATATAGAGACATATAAAGAGATACAAACAGAAGACATACATCTATATATACACAGAAATACCTGTTAAAAATTCCCCTTAAGTTTAGTGAAATACTCACATTGAATGCTTCTGCATTTCTCAATGGGTGAGGGTTGAGCCTTAAAGAGTAAGGGTTTCAGCCGAGGTCCCATGCCGGTCTTCGGCAACAGTCCTCCAAACTTAACGCAAATTTAAGGGTCCACAAGGTCTGAGAGGCGTTTCACTCAGAGGGAGATGCTGGTCGCAGCCCACTGCAGTCCTGGAGAGCTCAAAAGGCCTCACTTGGGACTGTTGTTGATAGGGTCGGGGGATGATTTACTTTAGGCATCAGTGAATGCTCATCCTGGCCACAACCCAGGCAGGTATTTTCTCAAGTCTCCAGTAGTACTGGTACTGGTCATTCCAGGGTTATCAGGAGATAATTAGTTAGTCCCGTTCTTGTTCCTCACTCTGATCAGGCAACCACATTCCTGATACAATCAGTGCCATTCTCCACCGCAGCTATGCAAGAGTGCTTTTACAGTTGAGGGGCTCTCAACTGCCAAACTCGGTGTTCAAAGGCCAAGGCTTGTCAGGCAACTGAACTTCCCAGGTTGTAGAGCAGCCCAGGTGCAAGATGAGGTGGGGTGGGGGGAAATGCACCACCACAAATACAAGGAAGAAATTTTTCACAATGAGGGTGGTGAAGCACTGGCACAGGTTGTCCAGAGAGGTGGTAGATGCCCCATCTCTTGAAACATTCCAGGCCAGGTTGGATGGGACTCTGAGCATCCTGACCTAGTTGAAGATGTCTCTGCTTATTGCAGGGCATTGGACTAGACGACCCTGAAACATGCCTTCCAACCCAAATTATTCCATGATTCTATAACAGGATATGGAACGGCCTCCTGGATTTTAGGACTGAGGCTGAGGAAAAAAAAAAAAATCTACTTGTAACCACAACTCATAGGATTAACCCCAAATTAAATGCTGTAAAGCTATAAAATCAATATGGATTGAAAACAGAAGGCTCACACTGATTACATTAACATAATTTATTTAGGATGTCTTTTATTTAACATTCCTTCTATATAAAATATGCTGATTTTTTATTCCTTATAAGGATAGACATGTCAGCTTAATGGACACATTATTTTATTAAGAAATGCAGATTTTTTTCCTAATTGTAATATACAAGCTTGTCCATCAAGCATATTTATATTGTGCAGGGCATAGAATATTTGAATTATAGGTATTTTGATATGTGTGATACTTAATTTTAGTTTAGTTACAAAACGTAATAAGGACAGTCAGTGTAAGATATTGACACTTCACACTGGATATCCTACTGCTCCTAAATGAAGTATCATTATTAGTGTAATTAAGCTGGCAAATAAAAACACGCAGTCTTTAATTTTCTCATGTATGGGATAGTAAGGTGAAAGTCTTAAGATTCCCAAAGATAAATGTTGGTAGAAAAGATCAAAAATAGCACTACTAAATCCAGGATTTATGATGCCATTGATAAGTAAAGTGTAAACCAAAAGGAGTAGCAAAAATGATTAAAAGAGAAATCCCCTTCCCTCAGTGGAAGGAAGAAGGAATGGTTTCAAACGGAAGCCTCAGCGTACCATTAAGGATTCTAATGGCTACATCAAATTACGAAGGTAAGTACCTCATTAAAAATAATTTTTAAAATTAATTTCTATACTATAAAAAATACATGTATAGCAATTATATAGAAAGCTATGATCCTAATAGTCTTTTGGTGAATCACTTAGACTTCACCTGGATGCTACTGTAACATAAAATGTAATAATAACAACTAACACAGGTCCTTTTTCAAGCACAAACCCTCAAATTATTGTAAATTTAGTTGTATTATTTATTGGAATTTTTTTCCTCACTCACACTCACTCTGCAGTGATCATGAGTTCCTTGATATTTTACAGACAATCCAGTACGATTTGTTTTATTGAATTGAATCAGATTGGTGGGGCCATGCTTCTTCCACCTGTACATAACAGTGAATTTAAAGACTTTGTAAATTTTGTGAGAAGGCCAGGGTTTTTCATGCTACACTCCTATTTTGCAGGTGAATGACCATGGACAGTATAGCATGACAGAGTAATCCGTGTTGGAAATTGCCTGTGGAGACCACCCCCTGCTCAAACCAGAGCCAGGCAACAGGTTGCTCACAGCAGTGTGGAGCTGGGTTTTGCTTGTCTTCAAGCACGGAAGCTCCACAGACTCTCTCTCCTCTTCCATGTACTGTCTGAGTACGTGTTTTTTTCCTCACATCTGGTTGGAATTTCCCTCATTTTCATCTTGTATTTGTTGCCTCTCCTCCTATCATGATGCATCATGTCTGAGAAAAGTCTGACTCCATCTCCTCTGCACCCTACCTCTCAGTAGCAACAGGCAGCAATGACGTGTCCCTTACCCTTGTCTTCTTAATGCTGAATAAAAAACGTTCCCTCAGCCTTTTTGCATATTTCATGTTTTCCAGTCTCTGGACTATCTTGGCCCTGAGCTCAATTTGCCTCTATACGTCATTGTCTTTTTTACACCAGGGAGCCCAAAACTTGATATCCATCAAGACTCCAGAAGTGCAGATCTCTATTGCAGAGAGAGTTAAATAATAATTGGAATTCCAATAGCAGTTTAAAAATCTATTTCAATATGTGGTAATAATTACTACATCTTCATCTTTTCTATCTAACACATCACAAGCACCCACAGTGCTGTCTGGTCATTGATGTACCCAGCCAAACATGCCTATCCTTGTGGAGTTTGCTAGACCATGGACATTGCAACAGGTGGAGGAAGGAAGCTCATTATGAAGCTCACTATGATCTCGCTTCAAAGATGAATATTTGTACAATTGCATTGAGGCTGACGGAACTATGACAAAGCAGTGATGTAAAAATTGTCATAGTAGTTGGTCAAAGCTCATCTTGACAAGAGTCCTGTCTCTAAAAGTGACTAACAGTGTCTACATAGGGGAAAAGCACAGAAAAAACCCAAGGTGTATCTCCCCAAAAAATGCCTTCCTAATACACAAAAAGGGGGAAATATTGCATTAACTCCTTGTAAATCTGTTGAAGTAATTTCTCTAAGGAAAAAAAAAGTTTCTTTATAGTTAGAGAGAGCTGGAAATCTACTGATGATCAATTTATCTCCATAATTATTCATCAGGAAATGCCTGTTCAGCTAGAATGAAAAATGTTACAGAAACACACCTTTTTCAACCTTTTTTTTTTTTTTTTAATTCAGGCTGGACTTTTGGAGAAAACTGGAATGACATAAATCCTTTCCAATTTACAAACACAAGGTATTTTTAACTAAGGATGGAATTCATCTACTCTAACTTTCAATGTTTAAAAATTAAATATCCAAGTCTGGGCTATTTACGGTAGAAACTGCCTCTGGAAGGGGGTTTATTTTATACTAAAATTGATATACAACATCACTCAGATGTCTCTACTTTTCTCTACTGACTATACAATCAGCCTAAGGTCACTAGATCAGACTCATAAGTTCAAATTTTAGATGTGTAAAATTAAGAAAGATGAGTATCAGTGTAAGTGTCCCAAATTCCAGTCACTACTGCAGAATACGTGTGTGTTTACACCAGAAAACCTATGGGAGATCTGTCTTTCCATTGTAAAAGAAAATATATTGAAAATTGTTTTGTCTACCATGAAAAATAAATTTTTTTGGAGACTCTCAGTATGTGGGATGAAAAAGTTGTTTTTATATTGATCTGTCACACAGTTAGGCTTTTGGTCAGTAAATTTAGCAGATCATCTTCTAAATTTTAAAAATACTGAAGCATTGAGACACTAAGATCACCTAGATGTCTACATTAATAATATAATGTTACAAAAAAAAAGTTCCTTTCTTTTTCTGCATTAGTACATTATCATATGAGCTTACTGACTAATGAAGCAGTACCAGTAAATCAAGATTTTATCATTTACAATAAATTTTTTCTATATGAATATGATACAGTGCTAGTAAAATGTAATGGAAAATATTGAGGATGACACATTCCTCATTCCTAACATCAAGATAAAATCTCTGCAATACCTTTTTAAAAATGGAGCTCTTAGAAGATGCATGGGAAGAATATTTTATTATATCTGTGGCTGTCATGTCGTCTGCAGGAGTAAAGTGAGATCACTAAAGCACAAGTGTTCAGCACTGACAGGTGAAGCATCAGGCTGAGGGCTGCTTGTTTCCTTTGCATGCAGCCACCACGACTTGTTAGGAAAATGTTTTAACTAACCCTGAATGCAGCAGCTGTTTTTGCTTGAAGATCAGCAGATATACTAAAGTAATGCCAGACGCCTACCTTGTGGCATATAATTAAATCGACTTATTTAAACTATTGTCAAAAATAAATACGCATTTTTTCCTAATAATTTTAAATCTTCACTTTCTCATTCACTGTTTACTGTGATTTAAAAACAAAAAAAAGCGATGGAAAGAAAAACACTCGTGCAAAAATTAAAAGATGTTTTGGATTTGAAAGGTCCCAGGAGAACCTCAGGTTACTTGTACTATCCATTAGATCTTTCAAAACTAGGTGAGAAGCACAATTTACAGCAAAGGCAGGACTGCCTAAGTTATAGTCCTGGACACTGCTGTCTACCAATAGGCTTAGAAATATGCAACAGGAATAAGAAATTATTCCACATATGTGTACAGCAATTTCCACAATAAAAACCTTTGGATTCTAGCCTGTGCTAGAATTTGGAGCCACAAAGTGAGGTAGGTAAGTGTTGCACTGACTTTATAGGCGGTGGAACTGAAGTACAGAAGCTCCAAGTGGCTTTACGGAAACCCATGCAGGAAGTCAAAGGCAAACCAGGAACAGAGCCTTTGTTTTCTGGCACCCAACCCCATGCTTTAAATAGAAAATGTTCCATCCTGTGACAACATCTTCAGTCCAGCATTGTCCAAGGCATGGTCTGATGACCTCATACGACTTTTCCATCATCAGCATCTGGGCTTCCACAATTAGTCATGGCAACTCTGTTGACACCGTGACTAGTGATTGGCTGCCTCAGAGTTTTAGGTGTGGTTTTGTTAAATATCTAAAGCTGAAGTTAGATGTGGAAGAGACTGAACAAGCTCATCTGACCTATACCACTCCCATGCAGCGTTGCTCACAACAGTGCATATTTCTAATGTTTCTCTGAGCACAACTTCTAACTTCCCTGGTGTTCATGTCCTTTGAGTAAATACCCCACCACTTAATGATTCTGCCTCACATTAAGCTTTGCCAATAGTCAGTCAAAACTTTCACCACCTGTATTTCTATCTCTTTATTGACATGTTTTGTGTGAAACCCACATGCCTTGTCAATTAAGATGTAATTTATTTTTTTCCTTCTTATCAGAAATCCTGATCCCAGCTGAGTCGTTTGGCAGTTGCCATTAAATGATTCCACATTTCTCCCTTCCATTAAAAACAAAGAAACAAACTAACAAACACCTCCATATACCACTTTATTAATATTGCCTGAGTGGACAAAGGGCTGGCCGTTGGGCAAGACGGTTCCTGCCTGCTCTCTTTGACCCATGCATGCAGCCCTCTGAGGGAACCAGCATCTCCATGCCAGAGTCATCAGGGGTGTGCTGTGCTCAGCAGAACTGAAGTTCTCAGAAAATGCCAACTGATGCAATAGATTACTGCCCATCACCTTCGTCTTTCACAAAATGTGTTCAATGTATTGAACCCAAAGGTTTAGATCCAGTATGGTGGCAGACAGGAGGAATCCAGAAAAGTACAGGTATGTGCAGTTAAATAACCTTCTCTGGTAACCTTTGTCATGAAGGAATAAATCTGTATTGCTTAGTAAATTACTCCAAAGGAAAACAAAGCAAAGGAAAACAACCTGCTTACATTTTCCTTCTGCTTGAGGGACAATGAGGTTATTTTTAGTACATGACTGTTTCAATAATTGCAGTTGCTACTGTGAATGACATCAAGCTAGAAAGAGGAAACTTTTCTTCATACACTTCCATGGAGGGGAA
>NW_010548209.1:11767-23242 GCF_000687285.1 Phaethon lepturus
AGGCAAAGCCTTCTTTCTGAGAAGTCTAGTCTTTATTGAATAAAGAAATATTTTCTTCTCTTGTGAAATGCAGCATTTACTCAGATCAAGGGGTTTTTTTATGTTTTCAAGGAGTATTTTTTTCACAACACTCCTAGTCAATCAGTTCAGCTAACACAGTTCCTGCAACATTTTACTGCCTACTGTAAGCAGACACTGCTGTTCTACGTCCTTGTGGCTGTACATCCATTGCCACAACTGAGACAGATACTCAAAGTTGCCTCTACATGGTACAGAAAACAGGTTCCTGTTCTTGTGCAGCAAAACAATGGATTTCACTGAATTCATGACTTGGATGCCCTAAGGGGTACAGGACCACAGATGTGTCCATTGCTGAGTAAATGATAGCTCTGATAGTTGGACATTTAGTACCTGGGTAGTGGCTGACTTAAAAGTTTGGTAGTTGATAACACAGTTGGAGCTGGTTCCTTTTGTCATGCTAGCTGACCTACTGAAAAGGTTTGGATTCATATCTTAACAGAGGAGTGGGGTGGAGAGACAATGAAGTTAAGCTGGCACATACACAGAAAACAGCTGGGCTACACAATGTTCATAGCCTTTTTAAAATGCACCTTAGAAGCAGACTGAGCACAAAACAGAGCCCAAAGATTTTCTAAGCCCGAACTGGGTGCCTTGTTTCAAAAGTGTGTCCCTGAAGAGTGGCAGCAGATTGTGAATGTTTCGATGAGGTCACTTGCCTCTCCGGAACAAAAGGGCAAGCCATCTTTATGCCTGAATTAGGTTTAGGCTAGGAAAGCAGCTTGGGCTAATCACAAGTCTCCCGATGTGTACAACTGCTGCATTTGCAAGGTTTGCTCTTACTCATTTGACTTCCAGTTCAAAGGAGGCCGATCTGTGTCAGGAGCCTGTAATGGCATCTGCAACGCAAAGCAAACAGCTACTGTTCAGGTCAGTTTTCCTCCAGTTTCAGGATGAGTAGACTTGATTGCTGACTGTTGGCACTGTTAGATTTAAATTTAGAGCTCGGCGTACCTGATGACTTGATATGATTATCTAATCCAGAAAAGCTGTTAACCCACAGACGAAATCTCTTGCATTAGAGAAAAAGGGGTGACTATTAGTTTCAGGTTTGGGGATCTTTCTCTTTATTTACTGACTCAGGCAAGTTTTTTTCTTGGTAGGTCAAGGAAATACTGGTGTGGAGCTTTGCACTGTGTATTTATGTGTGTGGACATGTTCTTCCAGGATGCATCCATTTCGCTAATTGTAGCAGTTTGAGTAAGATTTTCAGAAATTTTCATTTTATTTATATCAGACTTTATTTAGGTAAAAAGAAATCCATATCTCTTTTTTATATATATAGCTTTATCAGCTTCTAGTTGAATACTAGATACACTGGAAATTCAAAACATTTAAAATGTATGCAGCAGCAACTTTTTTCAGTTTCAATGCTCACTCTTACAAACACTGAGCAATCACAGGGTTCCTACTATTAATGTGGACCATGACATTTACATTTGTGAACTGTGAGCAAGCTTCTTACAAATATTACAATGGGTTGTAAAAGTACTTCTTATGGTGAATTCTATTTTATAAATTAACTAACGTTTTTATTTTCTGTTTTCCCATGCTTCTAGTGATATCTTCAACATTGTGCCTTCTCTCCAACAGTGCAAACCACATATCTTTAAAAGATATCTATCTCAGCTGTTTATTTTGAGCTGCTTTAGAAATATTAAAGTTGGGAAACAATATAGAAAGAGATGTAAACCACTGTATCTTGAAATGACTCAGACTGCAGCCAGCCTTGTTCACATATCTACTACCTTAACCTTGTATATTTTCTGTCTAGTTTTCCAGTCTAACTTAGCTTTATCTGAGGACGTATGTTGATACATCCTTCATTTAACTGATTTGTCTTTCCAGTTGTAATACGTATTTCAGAATAAAAGTTGTTGAACCCTTTTTGCCTCTACACAGTAGGCTGGCATGAAGGTCTATTCACAGGTTTCTTTGGGATGTTGTGACCTCACAGCTGAAATTCATGTTTCTGTTAGTATGTCTCATAAGTTAAGCTAAAGCAGATAGAAATTCCCATGCCATTCCTAAAGTAAAATTTTCTTTTTGTACTCAATGAGCAAAAGCAAATTAATCCTAAATTAACTGTAAGCAAGCGACTTCCATCTTTGTAGCATAAAACTGCCTGAAATTTAAAATAAATTAAGAAAGGGAAAACTGCAAAGTGTCCCTTTTTCTCATTGGATACTCGGTAGACAATCAGAAATGTATTTTGATTCACTCATTTTCCTTGTGCTTTTCCTCACTTATGGTTTTAGTATCATTCTTCTGTGGCTAATCCACTACTTCTAATCTTTTAAACATGACCTGTGGTGAGAAAGTCCTTAAAAGATAAAATTGTCATAAAATTTTGCATTAACAGATATCCTGTGCTTCCCACAAAACATACAAACTCAGATGTGGAAAGGGGATTTCTGAAAAGGAAATCAACAAAAAGCCCTGTTGAGCTTTGTACAACTTGATGGATAGATTAGCTTCAAAAGGAAGATAAAAGATTACTGATAACAGACAGCAAACTGCTGCATCTGTGCATTTCTGGGGTTTTACCTGTGACCCTAAGGTTTAAGTACACTCAGATTTGCTGCAGTTGTCAAAGGAATAAACTCAATAACATGTTGCCAAATATATCTCTTTTAATGACAGTAGTAGAAGATACATATCTACCATTCTTACTCCCTTTTTCATGTAACAATACACCAAGTATTTCATATTTTCTGAGTTGCATTTCCTAAAACAGTGATTTTGATCCTAGCAGATTTCAAAAGGAACCCAGTACCTAACTTTTCTAGGTTTATTTAGAAGCCATATCATAGAACATCTCTTAAGTTGCTGGTGGTCTGCACTTAATATCTAGATACATCAATAAAATGCTTATGTGATTTGCGTAGGTTAATTGTTGTCTAGAAGAGGGAAGGTAATTGTGGTACTTTAAATGGAAACATGGACAAGTAGTTCTCCAGGGGCCTGTTGTCTAGTTCCATCCCTGCACGAAAGACAAGAGAAATATCCCTTCCTTTCTTCCACTTTTGAGCTAATGCAACAAAAATAGTCAAGCATAAAAACATCATGAAAAATGCCACCTGATTCCCATTTGCAATTTTGTTCAATTTCCATATTCCTTTCTGTTTGTTATCTTTCAATCTTTCCCTTTATTCTTGCTTTCTAGTGCAGTGGTCTCATCTTCTGTCTTTAGATTCTTCCTCCTTCCATTTCCGTGTTTTCTTATACTTAGTCCCTTTTTTTTTCCTGCTCTTTTTGTCAGGCTGCTTTTCCATACCTTGCTTCTTGTTCCATGGCCTGAGAGTTTCTACTTTATTTTCAGCTGTGCTCCATGATCAACATCAATCCATTGCCTTGGACTTTTCCCCTCACCTTTGTCCCAAGTCTCAATGTGTTTTACCCTTTTGCATTTCCCCTAGTGTAATTTCTACACAAAGCAATTGTATTGTCTGAGAGCTTCCTTTTCTGTTACCCCTTAGGGTTTGTAGGAAGGCTACAAGCATATCACAGAAAGGATGGGCTTTCACATGAGTTTGTGTGATTCCAAGACTATAAGTCTGGCAGCAGTTTTAAACTAATTTTTTTCTGGGGATCAAGCTGACTTTTGGCATTATGGGCTTCAAGCAACTTTTAGGGTCAGTTCTACCTATTGCACAGCACTTAGTTGCTTCTTTCAGCTGATACAGCCACTGGTGTGGGTAAAAGGAGACAATCAGTCGTACAGATTGACAGCCTAACATGAAGAAAACCACTGCCAAGAATAAATCTTTATGTGCATTATCTGCAGTAGACATCAAGATCATAGAAAAGCAATAACAACTCTTTACGAGATATTTGGGCAAGTCATGGCAATGTCTACTGGTCCAGCACAGCTGCATTTGAAAGCTCATAGACAGAGGATTCATAATTTCTTTTACAAGGAACACTTTGCATAGCTGCAAGTGGACTCAAAGCTGCAAATTCCAGAGCTCTGTTTGGATGGAAGTTCCCTTGTGGTCCAGATGCAGAAAAGTGGTCCAGGTGTGCTAGTGGACAGCAGGTTTGGGGAGAGTAACAAATAGCTCAAAGTGGCTGTACCAAAGCCCTCAGTAATTTTCAGAAGTGATGCTTGACCCTGTGCAGAGGGAAGGTATGAATCTTCTGTATCTCTAACATCCCTTGCAAATCTTGAGGTGGTTTATAGGGTCAAAGACATATTTCTGAATTTTATTCAGCATGAGTATGTATCAAAAATATACCAAGAAAGTCCTGACAACAAGATCCCAGAACGCTTCATTTATTGGTTTTCAGACACAGCCAGTATTATCATAGCACTGGTATTTGACTGCCCCAGTTAGGAAAGCAGTCTCTGAAGTACTGTCAAAACTGGGGCCAAAGGTAAACCTAAATGAGAGACGTTATTCTGCATGTTGAATATAATTTGCATTTGTTAATTTTGCTGCCATTTCTTGTTGTGTGTATTATGCTTTATACTAAAGCTGCTGTGATGTAGTGCCCTGTTTACACAAATGTGCTTCAGAGTATGGACTCCTGCCTTTAGTACAGCGATTTCAATGCTGCATTCAACCTAAACTCACTGGATGTGAAGGCAGCCTGATTCAGACTATCGTTACTCTCTTTGGACAGTGAATATATGATTTTGAATTTGTTTTAGAACTTTTCTTTCAATGTAATGGTTACTCCAGATCTTCTTTTCCTTTATATTTACATCTTATCAGTTACCTGGAAAATATTTCAACCTCATAAATTTTCCGCCTTTTTTTTTAATTGACTTTGAGTTCTCTGGTTACTATTCTCTCTGGCACTTCTTTACTAGCTACTTCTTGTGTCTATGGATTTGGGATAAATTAAATTTTACCTGGTCATATGAACTATTTCATGTTATTGATAAAACATTTGAAAAGCTTATAGAGTTATATCCAGGGAAAGATATGGAAACCTGCAAGTCAGATAATGTGGCATATAGCTTTTAGCTATTTGATCCCCAGACTGGAGCTCTAAAACGAAAGTCAGACACTTAAGCTCGTAATAAAATTATGAGAAGAGTTAGGCATTTAAAAATCACCTCAAAAATTCAAGCTCAGTGAGGAGATGATAAGCAGGAGATGCTGAACATAGACATGCCCCTGACCTCCCACCACCCCTGTGGATCCTAGGCATTTCATAGAATCATAGAATCATAGAACTGTTGGGTTGCAAGAGACCATTAATAGTGATCTAGTCCACACCCCCTGCAGTGAGCAGGGACATCTTCAACTAGATCAGGTTGCTCAGAGCCCCGTCCAACCTGACCTTGAAAGTTGCCAGGGATGGGGCATCTACCACCTCTCTGGGCAACCTGTGCCAGGGTTTCACCACCCTCAGTGTGAAAAAGTTCTTCCTCAGATCTAGTCGAAATCTACCCTCTTTTAATTTAAAACCATTTCCTCTTGTCCTATGGCAACAGGTCCTGCTAAAAAGTCTGTCCCCATCTTTCTTATTGGCCCCCTTTAAATTACTGGAATCAAGAAGGTTGCCCTGGAGTGTTCTCTCTTCCAGACTGAAAAACTCCAACTCTCTCAGCCTGTCCTCATAGGAGAGGTGTTCCATCCATCTGATCATTTTGGTGGCCCCCCTCTGGATGTGCTCCAACAGGTCCATGTCTTTCCTGTGCTGAGGGCTCCAGAGCTGGACACAGGACTCCAGATGGGGTCTCAGCAGAGAAGAGTAGAGGGGAAGAATCCCCTCTCTTGACCTGCTGGCCACGCTGCTTTGAATGCAGACCAGGATGTGGTTGGCCTTCTGGGCTGTGAGTACATACTGCCGGTTCATGTCCAGCTTTTCATCCAGCAGTACCCCCAAGTCGTTCTGGGCAGGGCTGTGTTTAATCCTTTCTTCTCCTAGCCTGTATTGATACCGGGGGTTGCCCTGACCCAGGTGCAGGACCCTGCACTTGACCTTGTTGATCATCATGAGGTCTATTCCTTGAGCTTGTCCAGGTCCCTCTGGATAAGCACTTGGCTCAGATCTCTTCGGTGCATTTGATTTCCTTCTCTGTGTGGTGAGAAGACATAACAGTGGTTTTCCTCTTAAGGCCTCACAACAAAACCAGCATATGTGACTCCTGAGACAACACACATCATCTTCTTACAATGTATGAGTCTCCTGTCCAACTATATAATCAGACCGAGGTCTTCTGAAGAAAGGAATGCGAAGTCTATGGAGCCAAGACAGGAGAGCTAAAGGAGCATCAATCAGCAGCATAGTCATTGGTGTACTAATTTAAGAGTGGGAGTCCTGGATTTTAGCCTTGACTTCCCTTGCTGCTTTTACATTTCATGTTAAAGTGAATCTTGACAATGAAAAGGTACCTTATCCTTTTCTGGCCCTATTGTAACAAATGCTGTGGTAGGTAAACCTCTGGCCCATTTCTATACACATCTATCTGTATTGAACAGAGGTTCTTTTCTTGATTGGTGGAAGATATGGATCTGTATCCTCTCGAGTCAATGAATTTTTTCCTTGATGAGTACATTAATGCCTATCCTTCTTTAAAGGCTGTAGGCTCCTCTAATTCCTCATGGTATTCTGTTGCATTTATAGAGAAAGCAACTAACACTGTCTTTTACAAAGACCCTGAAAGGCTAGAATTCATCTGGCTTAATATGGACAGTAGATATCACAGTCTGAATGAATTGTCTAAGATCCCTCTACAGTCAATGGAGAGAAATGGGAATTTACAGGGTTTTGTGGACACTAAGGCAGGCAACAAAGCTGATGAACTACATCCTGCAAGTGTTTCATTGGCCACAAATGGAGATGAGGGTGAATATCTCAGCCACAGACATCTAAATTGTAGAGCCTATGGCTATGTGAGATAAAACCCATCCAGAGGATCAAGCATGCCTGCTGGATTACGCCTCTGGAGAAGCAAAATTACAGGCTTTTCTGGATTGATGTAGACTAAGTGTGAAGAACCCAGAAAGCTCTAGGTGGTTGCTCAAGTCAGGAAAACAAGCAGCAGTTGAATCTTATTTTTTGACTGAAACATCTGAAGTCTGGTTATTCAACATGTCTAAATTTCATTTTGGATCTGGCCTTTGATTACAGTGATAAACCTGGCTAACATTGAAGTTAAAAACATGGGCTTAATACTTTGTTTTTGCTGTAAAGGACTTTGCCCTTATCCTTATCCTCCCCATTCTTTTATGTTACTGTATAATGCTGTAACT
This sequence comes from Phaethon lepturus, assembly GCF_000687285.1. Taxonomy (NCBI): domain Eukaryota; kingdom Metazoa; phylum Chordata; class Aves; order Phaethontiformes; family Phaethontidae; genus Phaethon; species Phaethon lepturus. The sequence continues at coordinate 19,057 of NW_010548209.1, forward strand.
GAACTGCCCTCGTACACATCTCAGTTCATATATTTTTTTGTGCTTTATTGTGTCAAAATTAAACAGAAAAAAGAAAACCATCTGAACAAACAAAGGCACTGCTGTGCTTTGGAAATAGTTTCCCTGTACACTACAGATATTCAGAGTTATGAGCCTTAAATAGGCAAAGAACACAGCTAGAGATGTTTCTGTAACTAATAGGACATTTTGTATCTTCAGTATGATAATAAATTGCTTAATGGATAAAGGATGAATTACATTAGAAGTAAATCATGGAAAGATATTTTCACAAATACGAACTAAAGTTGATATGAAACAGTATTACACTACGATTAACACAATTTATTATGCTTGCAGAACAGTACACCATTTTTCAGAAGCTTAGTTCAGTGTACTTTAAATTAAAAGCACAAAAAAAATATAATAAAAGTGTAATGCACTCTATCTATCTGGGGGAGATGACCTTCAGCATATGAAAACTGTTACTCCTTTTGGGATAGTGTGATGCATGTCAACTCCTTTAAAGATTCTTTTTTTAAAAAAAAAAGTTTGACATTGTCCTCACTAAATTAATAAAGACTAACATTTCCAAGAAGCACAAGGGAGTGTGGACTTCAATCTTTCTGAAAAAAAACAAGCAGTTCTTAGATTCTTCTGATAATCCAACCCAAACAGCCAAATCACCGGGTATTTATGAATGGTTATAGTGTTTTTTACTTGGCATAGTGCACATTAATTAAAGGCAGATTTACTTGCTGGAATCATGATTGCTGGCCTAACCATTTAAAAATTTAAAATTAAATATAAAGATGAGATAAAATTCAGTTTAAAAGGTATGAATTAGCCTCTCTGGTCCTCTCCTCAATGTTATTAATTAATCCTTATATTTGATGAGAACTAATGCACTGTATATCCTTTTTGGAAGAGAAAGAAAACATGAATCCAATAGCTCAATCTGAAACTAAAAGTAATTCGTCATTCTTCTGTTCACCGAAGTGTTCCTCACATCGTGATGCTATTTGAGGACTGGAGCTTAATGTTGGGAAAGAAAGAAAATGAAGGGCAGATGGATTTTTTTCTGTCTGTATAAATTCCCAGGAAACCACTATCTATAAGCAGTTGGATGTGAAAACACAGAAGTCTTCCCCTGTTTTGCTATCAAGTCAAACACCGAGCTCAGGTTCTTAAATATTAGTAACGTCTGGGAGTGCATTATGGACCCATGCTAGAGGAAAGCTGCTGACAGATTATCGTGCAGGATTCAATTTTGTGTTGCTCTGCGTGCTCCCTGACCTGTGTGTCTCCCGAGAAGTATGCTTTTACTGCTGGTATGGGGCATTACAAGGAAATAATTTCCTTCTCTTTCTCTGAACTCCAGCACCTTATATACACAGGGCTCACTACTCTGTTTGCATGTGTTCCTCTGTGTGTTTTGAAGTATTATTCTAGTGCTAATAATAAAGGAAAACAGATACTGTGTTCCCATTTTCAGAGCGGTGTGTTTTTACTAGCACTGGTGCAGAAAAGGTGCAGAATCTTTTCAAGTCAGAAGGAAAACAAATGTAAACCTTCACTTTGTCTTTCTTTTTTAATGAGACGATTTGTTTTCTTATGGGTAGTTTGGAGAGAGTATTATTGGAGAGAGTGTGAAAAATTGACAGCATTATATACGCCAGATGCTCACAAAATTTTTTTTTTCTTTATTATCTGATATTGGCATCCATCTTCAAAGGTTAGTGAGTAGAGTAGTTCATACACATACTGCACCATTTTTAGAGAATGTTTGCCTTAGATAAGAACATATTAGCCAAGATATCTTACATTCCTTTTAACCAAAAAAACCAGTAAAATTATAACATGAACTCAGTAAAAACTGATGTGGCCAAAACAACTTCCCATAAACACTTATTTTTAAGGTTTACATCTCTGGTTCCTAAGAATATGAGCTGGACTGAAAACAGTAGAAAAATATGTATTTGCCTTTTACAGTAATAAAGATAACAGACATGAGGTATCATTTCAATTTATCTTTTCCCCTTTTAATTAAAAATGTATTGCTATTGGAGATAAGTGGCATCTGATCAGAAGGAATTTATGGATAGAAACGAGACCGTGCCCTGTAACTCTGAGTCAAAAGTGATAAAGGATTTACTGTAAAGTGTTACATATATAATGATAATGCTATTAGTTTCACTGCTTTAAGTGCAAGTTTTATACCCCTTGAAGATACCTCTGATTTAAAAATAATTTAATTTAAAATATATTTTCATACTTTTGGTACCAATATTTCTTTAGAACTTTATTTTCTAAGGAAGGTGTAAGAAACCTGCTTACTTTTCATCACACTTGTTAGTTGTTTCCTTTTTGCATTTTGTCAAGTTTGGAGTGTGTATACTGTCTCTGGAACTGCTTGTGCAGCCAGGTGGGAAAAAGGTTGCAAAAGCTGAGTCTAAGCCACTTTTATGTTCCCATAGTCTATTCCCATAGACTATTATAGTATTGAGAGCTTCAACACACATCAGTGCTCTTAGTAGAATAATTTAAACTGTCTGCCCAAAGCCCCAAGATATTTATCAACTGCCTCTAATACAGTTTAGCAGCTGCCAACAAGTGGGTCTAAGGCTGTGTCATTCACCACTGAATACAAAGGGGATGAAAAAGTTTGCCAACCTCAGCAGTGATGGGCAAAGGGGTCGATGCTCACTCTTCTCTCTGGGAGCTGCAACATGCCTCCCTCGTACCAGGACAGATGAGATGTTGTGCCCCTGGACCTGTGCTCTGCAGGCATCTAATTAAAAAGTGGCCAGAGTTGGACAAATGAATCCCACTGATGTAACCTAGGATATATGCTACAGTTTTCCCTCTGTATGTGGTGCAGAACTGGGGTTTTTCGGCTCAGATGGTAGAAATACTGTTTTGAAGTCCCAGTGTCAGGAAATAAGTTTCTATCAGATGTGTACAATGTTTGTGTTTACATTCATAAACATCACAGAGAGTGTATTCAAATACAACTACTTTAAAAATACATTTCTGAACATATTGCTATTGAGGTCAAGACTCAATAAAACCAAGTATAAATTTGAATCCTATTCTGCCTGAGTCATTACATTAATCGTCATGAACTGTAGAGGTATCAGAAATATTTCTATAAGTTGATTTAAAACCACAAAAAGGTCACAAGTAATTTTAGGTCACAGCTGTATCTAAGTAAGAAAAAATTTTTGTATGAGGCCTTTCTACCCCTCCCCTTTGACAGATGAGTCCCAGTAACTCTGACCAGCAATAGTTATCCCCTGCTCCACAAGCACTGGAGTGTAGCCTAGCCTTTCTTACAACAAAGCAGGGAGTTCAGACTTGAAGCAAAGTGTGCTGTAAATTTTCAGGCACTTTCCCTTTTCATTGCACAGTTAGCATAGCCAGAGAAGCTCAGAAGCCAGCAGGATATTAGCTTGACTTGACTAGATTACAGGGAAAGATAAAAATTTTGCCCGGTGTATTTTCTTACAGTATAAACCAGTGCAAAATTTGTCTCAGTGTTTGCCTCTATCCTAGTAAATGAAATGTAGTCACACCATAGGCCTGACACAGGCATGTAATCATCCATACTGTGACCATGGTCCCTGGCATGCTTTTGATTTGGGTCAGCTAGTGTAGTTGCAGGTGAAGTGTCTGGTGTTCCTGATGGACCAGGACCCATTCCCAGTATGCAGTTTGGATAAGCTACCCTACAAAGAGGGGAGACTGGGGGAGGTTAACTGCATAAAAGTGGTATTTTGCTGTTGCAGTTGGGACGCAAGGAATAAAACAGTCTCTGGACTTTTGTTTTAGAAGTAAGAAATTTCTCTAGCAGTTTTACTCCCAAGCAGGAGAGGGAGAGGAACAGGGGCTCCCCTTGTATCTTGAGTGGCAGTGTCTCCAGAGGGAAATCCTCCAAACTCCACCCTGTCTCTCCATGAGAGAGTTCAAGCCAAGCTTTTCCTAGGCAAATTGGAGGTTTTCCACCTTTGAATGGCAAATTGTCTTCCTTGAGTCACAGTGCATATTCCAGTGCTCTATGGGAAATGGACAAGGGTGCTGTCTGTTTGTAGCCAGGCGTGACAAGTCCCAGCCAAGGGCCAGAGACCCCTGTGAACCAGCTAACTGACCCATATCTCCAGCCTCAATGATGGAAGAGTTCCTGTTCCTG
>NW_010548209.1:23273-25009 GCF_000687285.1 Phaethon lepturus
CACCTGGAGCTAATCCAGCGCTCACGGTGTTCCTCTCCCCATCGCACACAGGGGTCCTCTGCCAGAGAAGGTGTTTTGGAAACACCCATCGTGTTTCCCCACTATTCCCACCCTCCCTGTGGTGGGACAGGGATGATCCACCACAGACACAGCACTCGGCTGTAGGAATACATGGTGCTTTCTTCTTCTCTCCTGTCTATTTCTCCAGATTGTATTGGTAGCTGATATATTTTTTTTGAACATGTAGTGGTCTCATTTGTATTTCATGCTTGTTGGATTCCCTCCACAAGTTGGTCACAAATTGAAATTAAAAAACTGGTGCATTCCAAATAAAAGATGAACACATACCTACCCCAAGATAAACATCTCAGGAACAGCAGCATTGCAACATTGGGTGCAGCAACAATCCCACTTTTACCAGTCATGCTGTTAAAGTCAAAATCTTCTTTATGGGCAAAAAGGAAGCACATCCTACATATATGCATATACAGTCAAGAATTTATTGTTAGTATAACTGAAATCTTTAGAATCTAATCATTACTAGTCCACTAGAAAAAGAAGAAGAATAATAAAATTAGAACACTTCTATATAGAAAAGGTCTCAATAATATAGTTGAAATTGTTACATACACACGCTACTTATGTGTTCACCCTTCCACTGCTCTTCTGATCCCAAGGTAGGTAGTTTTATTCTGATTGTGGTGGTGGTGATGTTACGGTGTTATTAGCATCTAGAGTCTTTTGCCAAATGGATTACGATGTTCATGTTGCTGGTTTCTTCTCCTTACTCCAGGATGCACTTGGGGTCATTTTGATGTGTTTGCTAACACGCTTTTATACCTTGTCATTCTTAACGGGTCTGTAGCTTTGTATTACATCCAAGCACACTCTATATTCTGGCTTTTATGTATGTTAGATATTATTTCTTTGTTTTCTTTGTTACTCTTAAAACTAGCTTGTCCAGCTCCAAGTCTGCATTTCTTTAACTGATGGTGGAGGAGTTATTTGTAACTAAGGGGGTCTCCAATGTCAAGCTTGTGCCCCATCTCTTATCATTCCATGCCTCTACCTCTCTGTGCTGCATCCAGTGTTTCTGCTTCTCAAAGCCTCTCTGATATAGTACTGGACTTGTATTTCTTTACACTACATCATTTTGTTAGAGTTATAGACATCTCATTTTCTACAGAATAATTGTTTGTTACTGCCAGCTATATAAAACTGTGATTGTATCACACAAAGATAACAAGAGAAAAACAAATTAGCCATAGACACCTGGTCAATTAGAGAAATTACTGTCACAGCTAAGGCAAGTAAAAGAAAGCTGCAGGCAGGTCAAGAAAAGTTCAGACTGAGCAAGCCTGACAAGCCTTACTCCTGAGGCTTTAACAAATTCAGTACAAAGCTTATGGCCTGTTGCTCACAGTGGCAATATTCTATCACAGGGGTACGGGCGTATGATCCCGTGTTTGCATTGTTTGCAAGAGGGCTGATTGATAGCCTATATATCAAAGCACTTAAGGTGTACTAATCTTTTCTCTGGCATATTCTGATGCCTGTATACATCAGTACAAATTGGAAATGTTATCTGAAGTACAAAATTGGCAACTGAAACATGATTACCTGCAGGATGGGCAGGAACGGAAACACATTTTGCTACTATGCCGGTGAAAGGACACAGGTGATATCACATTATAATGTATAATTATAATGTAACTACTTTTGGGCAGGGGAAAGAG
>NW_010548209.1:25040-33899 GCF_000687285.1 Phaethon lepturus
ATTACTTGAAAGGTTAAAATGTTTCTTAATATTTTCTGCAATAGTTGCTGTCGTTGATTTTATGGTCAAATAAATGCTCCAAAAACATGATAAAATATTGATCTGTCCAAAAAAATATGTCACCCATTGGAAGTGATGGCAAAAAGTGGTGTCTGGACAGTGCTTTTGCTTCTGTTTTTGTCTATGCATCTCTTTATAACTATGGATATCAACTCGAAGCTAAATAAGGGTCTGACACTCATGACTGCCTGACAGATTGTACATGAAACAAGAGACAGATAGGAGCAGCCAGTATTTCTCAGCTTCAGGCATTCTGGGGCCATTATGAAGAACGAATATAATAAAATTTTCTGGTAATGGAATAGGAAGCATTTTTTCATTGCTAAGACTGAGAAGGGATTTCTGTTCTGCACATTTCTGGTCTTTCTCACCTGTAGGATATATAGAAGAGCAAGAGTCTTCTTATGTACATCAGACAGGAGGATCAGAAGAACTATTTTTGGTTACTTGTGATTTTTGCAAGAGGCAAACCAATTAAATTCACTTGAGTCGGTCTTGATTTTAGCGAAAGTTGAATTCTGCATGTTTACCTGTCCATACTCTAAATATAAATTGAAATCCCTCCATGTGGATGTCGCCATCCTCCAGGACTCTTCCACTTGTTGTAGTCTAGTATTGTAGGTCAGGACAAGATGACTGATGTTGATACCTAAATCAGTTAAATTTAGAAATCCTGGTCCAAGAGAGGATGGTTGTCAATCCCATTACACAGCTTAAGCATTCATCCTGATAGAAAGGTCTAAGAAGCCAGAAGAGGCTGCTGTCTTTCTTGCTTCATTTTCTGGCCAGTGAAACACCTCCTGACTAACACAGAAGGTGAGGGCATCCCTGGAAACTGAAAACCAAATAACACCTGGGACAAATGTCCAGAGTCTGAGCTCATCCTTGTCTGTTGGGCATGCAATCTCATTGCAAAACACAGTGCAATTTGAAGCCTCTGTTCAAGAGACAATTGGGATTGGAATAACAAAGGTGTGGTAGAATAGGAATTAGCTGCATTGTTTGAGTAATGTTGAGTAATTTGCACAGTACCTTCTTAGGCTGTGCCTCATGCAGCCAAGTCCTTGGTCCAGTATTTCTCCCACAATCTGCAACTTCATTCACTAAGAAAAAGTAATACATACAAATAAGAAAGTGTGACACTAGAACCATAGCAGTTTGGTTACATTAGTATGGCCTCAAAAATCAAAAGCCATATGAAAAACTTTCTAAACGGCTTTTCTCTTTTTTTAATCTGCAAGTTACTAATTGCAAAAATAGCTGCCTGAGAACAATTAGGTGGAAAATACAAAACATATCTCTTAGATGAATTCATTGTTCTACATGTAAACATCCGTTGGGGTATCACATCCTGGAAAAGTCACTCAGTTTCACTACATATGGAGGTTAAGGTTTGCTAGTTCCCATGCACTGACAGGCCATAAGCTGCTTTGCATGCACATACAAGAAACACACCTTCCTCTGTATTCAGGTATGTAAATAACAAAAATACAGCCAGAGTCAGGAAATTATTTTCCTCGTGTTATTAATTAGAGCCATTAACCATGAATTTTCTGCAACAAAATCAGAAATTAAAACAATTAGTAAGCAAATGGCCACAATTTACATTCAGGTAGGTATTCCAATACTACTGAATTAAGTCTTGGTGCTCTCACAATTATTTTCCTTTAAAATATGTGCACAAAAACAACTTTAAGAAAGAAAATACCATTTATATTATGTAGGTTTTTTCGCTCTTCTTCTGTTGTCTTCTCTACTCCTCAGCTCGTCTCTTTCTCCAAGTCACTATTAGAGCAGTAAACCTTCATTTAGAAAAATGCAGACCTGTAAGTCTCCTATTTCCTACTTCTGTCCCATTATTCTAGAGGCTGACTCTGCTGAGAGGGTAATAACATCATCTATGCCCACCACAGATGTTGGGTTATTTAGAAACTTTAAAAGAAATGCTCAGACCTAATACAGCTAGACCTTATTCCAACCTGTCTAGACAATTAGGCAGTTTTATAATTTTCAGAGTCAAGAGAACCATGCCAGCAGGGCCTGGAATATGATAAAGGGAAGAGAGAGAAAGGAAGCCTACTATAAAACCAGTTGTTTTTTTAAATTTTATTCTATACATATGGATATATCTGTATTACAATTACTTTTTTTATTTTATTTTATATATATATGCTATGAAAGGCTGCTCTTGAAAAAGGAAGATAATTGTGACATGCAAATTCACAAACTAACAAAAGTTGGACATTCAGATGGAGACACTTACTTTGTCTCAGATGTTATCCTGATGTTAGAGACTGATTCTTAGACTTTGATTTTCCTGGCTTCGGTCATCTTGTATTGTGTCAGAATAGTTATTCCTTTGTTTAAACATCCTCACAGAGAATGATGTGAAATCTGTAATGGACATATATACCTCAGTTAAATATTTAATATTATCTGCATGTGTATTTGACTGACAGATGCAGTAGCTTGTGCTCAGCACAGGGACAAATTTTACCTGGAGCATTTCCACACATACTGAAATATGGACTTCCTGTGCTTTAATTAATATTACTTTTGCAGATCAGAATAAGTTTAATTTCTTAGGTACAGATGCTTGAAATACAGTTAAAAAGTCCTTTCTCTATTTTCTTAACAAGTTGTGCAAATTCAGAGAGAATCTGCACAAAATTAAGATAAAAATCCCTAAAAGCTGAGGAATGATCAGGCTGTCTAAAATAGCTCACATAAGCCTTCATTTGATACTTTAACCTAGAAAAAACCTTATTGTTCTTTGTGTAAGACCTGTTCTTAAATAATTACTTGTTAGCTAGAAAACTCCAAGCTCTCCTTTATGACAACCAACCTTTATGACAACCAACCTTTTGCTATGACAACCAAGAAACATTTTCTCTCATTTGTTTCTCCTTTAGAGTCCTCCCATTTCTTACATACTTGCTACAGTATCTTCAGACTAGAAATTCAGATGACATTTTAATTGTAATTGCCAACTAAATTAAGACATTCTTAAAAAGAGAGTTCAAGGGGAATTTCATGTAAATGAGGCTGACAGTTTCATGGATCATCATCAGAGCTGCTATAATGAACTATGCTGATCAACAGGAAAAAAATCTGCATTTTTCATAAGCAGCATCTCCATTGTAGTGAGTGTTAAACCCACTGTTGCATATATAGAAGCAAAAGCTGTTGAATAATGAAGACCAAAAATTATCATTTGGGTTCTGAATTTGCAGCATGCATAAATCATTCACTGCATCTTGGTGCTCAGGCAGTGGAGTTGTCTTTTAAAGGCTTACAGCTTTGCAGCTTCCACTCCCTGGTAGATGTCAGGCTTACCTTGATGTGCCTTTTGGAAGCCTTTACAGAATTTGTTGATTCCTATAAGAAATAGTATTTTAAAAATTCGTTCTGTAATCCAGCAGTTTGTTTATAGCCCCAGTCTCACTGCAATATTTCCTGATGGGCTTGTCCACTGTGTGCTTTTAACAGCTGTTCATAATTTCTTAGCCCTTTGTACACTGTTATGGAACAGACTGTTTATAGCAATTTTAGTAGACTGATTTCAAAGTTACAATTGCTTTGGCTGATGCTAAAAAAGTCTGTGCCAGTTTAAGATCAATCGGTGACTCAGAAAAAAGACCTTCTCTTTCCTTTTAATTGAAGACTAGCACGTGTTGGAGCCCTAGCACAGAAGCAAACTGAAGGATTTACCTAACAAACAGCTGCCCCAGTACACATTTTAGCATTTTCAGAATGGCTTAAGGTTTTTTTCACAAATTGCAGACAGAGCACACATTTGTGCAGAAATCAAGTGAGAGCTATCTGACCAAAACATACTTTAATTTTGGTCCAGGCTCCTTTAAAATCATACACATACCATTAATAAGAAGTAAAAGAAGATTGTGAGGCTTGTAATGCAAGTCTTACTATTGAAAAGCCATTTTTGTATTTTAATTATTATTATTATACAAAAGTATAAGTACTCTGGTATTTGATACAGAGGTGTGGCTCCAGAAGTTAGCACTGAAGTTTCTCCATAGGTACGGCTAAAGGCAGGGACATCATTAAGGAGATTTTGAAACAGCATCACCCCACTCGTTTGAAAATACCTTTGGGATTATTTCAGTAGCACCTTGCTGATGTTGCAACAATGAAAATAGTTAGGTCAGAGACATTAACATTCCTTTGGCTATGCTGTTTCTGTTGCATGACTAGGCAACCGAGCCCATTAAACTAATCCAGGGCTGGTGTTTTCCGCAATTTTGCAGATTATGTGGCACATCCTTATAAATCCATAAATAAAGCACAACACAAGAAAGCTTTTTCTCCCTTTTTTTTTTAATTTTAGCAACAACTTCATTACCACATATAACATAAAACCCCAGTTCTGAAAAGTGACTTAAACTTGCTTAACTTCGAGCATGTGTGTCGTGACACTGGATTCAGCCGGGATCAGTGCTGAAATTGAGGCTTTAGGAGTTTGCTGAATTGAAGCCATATTGATATGCTGGTTTGAACCTCAGTATGTGTTTGTTTCAACAAAATTAGCACATGATGTCTAGCAGCAGATCTGGAGAAAAGTGAGGCTGAAATCAAACTGCTTTTATGAGACCCATCCTAATCATTACTATTTTGGAAAAATGAAGTAATCCACAGTCTTGACTACCTCTATTAAATCCAGTGTTACTGGATGTCAGCAACTGCTACTTACTTGGGACAATAATTATATGCAGCTGTGATTATGCTTTAAGTGATTCAATGCAGTATTATGGCCTGGTCCCTTTCTAGTCTTCCCTCACTTACAGTAATAGAAAATTGTACATAAACTTATGAAATACTTGCTATTGCTAGATCTGGCTGCACATGGGCAGACAGAAACAGCACCCATAAGTCATTTATGTATTAGATGTATGTTCTGATACCTCCTTCCTGCTCATATTAATGCATTAGGTCAGCTCAGTAGATGTACTTTCTTGATACTACATGCTAGTTATCAGTTGAATTATATGTGTCTTGATTTTTCAGACCTACTTGAGAACTAACAAAATTGTGTTTTCAAATAGTCTCTTTTCAAGAGTATTGTCAAGTGTTCAGAGGAGAGGATAGGTAATCAGTAATCTTAAATTTAAATCCAAACATTTATTTTTGGATAGTTTCATGACACAGCACAGCCTCTCTTTCCTTTGATTTAATTTCTCTCAATACAGACTATATAATAACACCACACAAATGCGTTTTGAGTATTCATTGACTTATAAAAGCAATTGTATAGTCTGGGTGATTATGTTCTCTGTGAATACTACCACTCATAATAATGAGAGATTATTGCACTGTGTCAGAGTCCTGGCTCATCTGAGGCCTACTGACCTGCTCTGACCACAATTAGAGAGAATGTGATATGTTTCAGTAAAAGTTTGATGCTGTGGTAAGAATTAGTTGGTATGCTTTTTCCTTTGTTGCCCCTTCACCAGTAGCTCTGCTGCTACACTTCCATCATTCATCATGCAGGGAGCTTCCCCCAAGCTTTTCACAACTTTCTTTGCCAGAAGATGTTTTCTTCCATCCTAGTCTATCTGAAATCTGTGAATGCACAGCATTAGGTACCTGTTTTCTGGGCACAATAATCTGTCTTCAGAAAACATGCTTTGGCCCAGATGAAGACTCATCCAAGTGCCTTTGTGGAGTTGTCCCTATCCTACTTCCACCTCTTCTGTCTTCTCAGCTGCACTCACACAATACACTGACAGCAGAAGTATCCTCTAGCAAAGCATTGCATCCCCCAATGTGCTGCTTGTCATGGTAGCTAGCAAATTACCAGACCTTAGAGCTGCAATATTTTGCGTATTGAACTCTTGCATTTCTTTCTGGATTTCTGTTCTTGTTTAAACAGCTGAGGACTTCCCAGCTGCTAAAGTCAGAGGTTAATATACTGTAGCATTAGAGGTGGAGATTGAAGTAGTTTTCAGATGTGACAACAGTTTTCTATTTCAGGCTTTTCTGGAGAAAGCAGCTGCAAGATTCAAGTCTGAGCTGAACTAAAGAAACAAAAAGGCAAAGTGGGTAAGTCAGAATCTAGTAGCTGCTGGGAGCTGAGATGTAACATGCAACTAAATGACATTTTTCTGTATGCCTGCTAGGCAATAACTTTCTACTGCATCATCCAAATGACAACAAGTTTCCAAATCCATTTTTAGGCATCATTATAAAAAATCCTACTTCAGCTTGGTGAAAATCAGCAAAAATAACAAGGGAGAACTGGGCATGGAAACCTAGCCTCTCAGTTACAGACATCCGCTTCAACCTTTGCTATGAATCAAATAATCTGTTAATAGCCTTCAATAAAGCCTGACTGAATAACAAGACATTTATCTGCAGAATGTCATGTGCATTTCCCTTTCTCAGCTGCATTGTTTTAAAGGGAACTTCTAGCTTCTCTGTGCCACATGTCAGTGAGTGGATACTACATTAAGTAGGCCATTGCACTGATCCATCAAAGTGCTTCCTGTGTCCCTAGCACACTTTAATCTCGGATCTGTATCCAGTCTGTGTGAGTATGGAAATCTTGGAGAAATTTGTCCTATTCATACAAGGAGTATGTCTTCCTTTGACCACTTACTTATGGTGTTGAATAACAGGCAGAGGCCTCACATGTATGTAGAAGAAGCAGGGCATTAGGACAGTGCATGTAAATTTTGTGTGCTGCTTTTCAGTCTGACTCATACCTCTCTCTGTCAAGCTGTCTTTGAGGTCCAGCTGCAGAGTACAGCATTGGGTAAGTGAGAAGAAACATGAGCCAAATAATACTTGGAGGGTATCCTGAGAGACAAGTGAGGTACTAATCGGTTCTCAGAGTGCTGCTCGCACAGAATCCAAAGAAGAAATGTTTCCTGAGTCTTTTTCCAACGTTTTGGGCTAGTAGTTAATCTAGATCTTGGAGTCACCCAACACTTCCTTAACAAGTATGAATAGCAGATGCCTCCCGCTGCCTGGAGCTCTGCTAGATTCACATTATTTATAATCCCAACTCAGTTTCATATTTGTCTTTTTCCCTTGGTAAGCTCAGCTTTGCATGGCTATGCTAGTCTGACAGTGACTGCCCTTAATATCACACAAACAGGCAGCTCATGGCTCACATCCTGTAAACCGAGGGACTGAAAATAACAAAATGCATTAAAAAAATATAGGGAAGGTTTTCTCCAAAGCAACATTGGCTGTTATGTAAGTAACTCTTACTTGAAATAATCGAGAGCTGGGGACATAACTTTCATTTGTGCCCTTGAAAGTCTTTCCTCACCTGCATTAAAATATGGTAAAAATTGCTCTGCACATAACTGTTCTGCCATAACGAGTAACTAAAACCCACAAGGTTAATACATGTACCATTCACGGGATTGAATTATGGAAATACCAGAGTTTCAGACCTATAAGGGCAATAATGCTTTTCATTTACTGGAAAAGCCTTTCAATATATTTTAAAATGTTTTCACAAGGCTTTTCTTTTTCTCTTTCATCTCTTTTTGTAAAATTCTTTGTTTTCTTTGACAAACGTTCATAAGAAATCTTTTTTTTTCTTAAAAGCAGTTTTGTACTGTCATAGATCAGCAAGTATGTTATGAAAAAATATCATATTTGGCCCAGAATAGCTTAGTTCTCAAAGTTATAAAACTCAAAGGTTTGTGTGATTGCACACATATGCCCTCACTTTCTTTTACATTATAGATAGATTGTAGGTGCTTTGGGGCAACAACTTATTTTCTGGAAGCAGTTTTCACAGTACATAGCACAGTGCGCTGTGACTATAGCTCTTGGGAGAACACCGATTTTAAAAATTGTGATTTCTTTTAAACTACTTAATTTAAAATCAGCTCTCAGAATTACAAACTCAAGGGAGAAGACTGATAGACTGTGGCTAAAATATTAATGCAAATACGTGTGTGGTTGTAAAACAGGCACTTGTACACATGTCATGACGTAAGCGTCTAACTATCCATGTGTGCGTGATGATATCTGATTTGCATAGCTGGCTGGGAAGACGTGGGAGTGCAATTTTTGTAGGACCCAAATCCGAAGTTTCAGCTTACACTCTTCACATTGGTAGGTTAATGTGCCTGTCCCGGTAAAGAATTGCCCCACTCTATGTTGTTTTATAACAGTAACTGCAAATTAATAATAAAAAAAAAAACCCTCAGCAGTCTGTAGAGCTGCCATGCTAGTGTGTCTGAGTGGGGTTTTTTTATGTGGTCTGTAAAACAGTGATGGTACTGTGATCAAGCTGCTGGTATATGACTGAGAATTGCTCCAGGTGATTAACACTGTGTGCCTCTATAAAGTGAGGCACAGTGGGCCTCTGTATTTCCTAAAGTTACTGTTATGTGGCGATTATTATCAGATACCTAACTATAAGGATATCATATACATACTATAGATGGGGATAACTGGTGGAAATTCAATAACATGTACAAAAGGGACAAATCAGATATATTCCCTGTTGCTGAAACCCAACCTTTAGGGCACAGTCTATTTTTGGGATATCAGGGGTTTCTTTACAGAAGTACAAGTCCCACATGTGCTGAAATGTGTAGCTTTCCTGCACGCTTGCAAACAAGCAACTTAGAATCTTCAATAGCAGTAATAAGCAGCTGCATAGCACAAACCCCAGATACTGTTTCTCAGACCTGAGTTGGGTTGGATGTCCTATCAATGGAATCAGCCATGCTGGTGCTGCCAGAACTGGTGCTGCTGGGCTTCCCCCACAAGGAGAGGCAGGAGCAGGGCTGGCTGTGCAGCTCCATCTATCCT
>NW_010548209.1:33930-37876 GCF_000687285.1 Phaethon lepturus
GATGCTGCAGCTGGAGCAAACCGCTCAATGCTCTGATGTATTTGCAGCTTGGCACAGTGTATAGGCCTCTTGGTAACTGGATAAAAAACCCCAAAACTTTAACAACAATCAAAGGTCAGCTGTTCCCTGTCCTAGTGGATGAACTGCAAACTCCAGGTTTAGTGACAATATCCTAAGAGCTGAGGAACTTGATTTCAGAATTTAGTTACAGTAGTTTGCTTTAGACAGCTTACATCAATATATATACCTGTTATCAACATACAGGAGCTTCTGTAGGGTTAATTCTATTCATCTTCAGCGTATATCTGTACTATATGAGACACTGTTGCTCTGTTTTCTATTAGAATCTTTTTTTACATTTGCTGAAAAAGTCACAAATATAATGTAGAGTTCTGAAATAGACTGAATAACCAAATGACATGGCTAACAAAACAGTAGGTTATGAAGAGAATCTAGTGAAGTGAGAAGTGAAAGCAGGACAGTACTAGTAATGCAGCTTCAGCAGAGACATATGGCAAGGGTAGCTAGTAAAACTACACAGGAACAGTAAATTTTGACTTCTGAAAAATAAAAGCAAAATCTGGTTAATGAAATTAATTGAACTTCTAAAATTCCATTCTTAGGAGGTTCTTAGTTTTTTATAGTGGTTGTCAGAGGAGCTATTATCACTACACAGAAAATTGTGCTTATGCTCACTTTGTGCTTTTCAAATTCAACAAAGCCTCCCAGATGAATATCCCATGTCAAGATCATTATTCAAGTATTGTATGGGGAAAGGAGAACGTGATGGTATTGGGTATTTTGCCTAAGGTGACACAACACTTGTAGCAAAACAAAGTTGGAAGTGATATTTTCTGACTTGCTAACATAATTATTACCCTCAAATAATTAATTTCTCACTACAGCTGAATGTTGAATATTGTGCTTTTAAATGTTCAGTTAGTATCCAGGTTAGGTAAATGTGAAAGAAAGCAACGTTGTTTTATGAAAGACTATCAATTATAATAGTAGATATTCAGATAAAAATATACTATATAAACAGAAATATCTTTAAATACATATTTTTATTATATTAGTTCCTTTTTCTGAGGGAGAAAGAGTGGTTCAGTGACCATCAGCATGCGCTGTTCTTGCTCTATACCAGACAGACCAAATGTATATTGTATATTCTGCACTTCATCATTGAAAAAGAACGACTCATTTCCATTCCAACTATGGAAAAACTAGTCTTTGCCATAGAATTTTATAAATTATCTCTAATAATCAAAGCCATAAATGTGAACTTGCTGCTGCTTCAGCCAATAAGATGTTTCTGCCTTTCAAAGAGATCTAGGAATTTTTATATATTTAATTAATAAAGATGCAGGCATAGCAACTGCAAAGCATTTAATCCTTGAAGAGCTTTTGCTTCAGAAGGAAAAAATAAAAGCAGGTTTTCTTAAAGTATAGGTTTGAATTTAGTTCATTTGTGTTTAAAGATATTGACTAGAGCAATTCATCGGCTTAACTGTAAATGCAGCACTGTCTGGATGGGGAAAGAAAATAGCCAGGAGGAGGTAAACCTCATGAAGTGTTCTGGAAAATAGTCTCTGCTTGTGGAATATGGTCTTAGACGAACGGATACTTAGGACAGTGGACTAGGAAACTGTGATAAGTTGCCTCAGTTGGCTGCCAGATGCCCACCCACCTGCTCTCTTACTCCCCTTCCTCAATAAGACATGGGAGAAATAAGATGAAAAAGCTCATAGGCCAAAATAAAGACAGGGATACCACTTACCAAGTACTGTCATGGGCAAAACAGACTTCACTTGGTGAAAATTAATTTAATTTATTGTCAACTGAATAGACTTGGATAGTAAGAAACAAAGACCAAATCAAAATCAAAGACCAAACCTCCTACCTTCCCTTTTTCCCAGGCTCAACTTCACTCCTTCAATCCCGACTTCTCTACCTCCCCACCCTGAGCGGTGCAGTGGGATGGGGAATGGGGGCTGAGGTGAACCTCTAACAGCTCCTGTCTGCTGCTCTTTTCTCCTCACACTTTTCCCACGCTCCAACGTGGGTTCCCTCTATGGGCTGCAGTCCTTCAGGGTAGATCCACCTGCCCTGGCATGGGGTCCTCCACAGGCTGCAGCGTGGATATCTGCTCCAGCATGGAGTTCTCTCCACAGGCCTCAGGAAAATATCTCCTCTGGCACCTGGAGCACCTCCTCCTCTACTTCCCTCTCTGATGTTGGCACTCATACTGTTGTTTCCCATGCTTGGGTTTTTTCCTCACTCCTCTCTGCTCCCTGGCATTTTTGCCCTTTCTGAAATATGCTTTCCTGGAGGCACCATCATCTTGGCTGAGCGGCTCACCTGCGTGCTGTGGTGGGTCTGTTGGATCCGGTTGGAACCAGCTGGGACAGCCCCAGCCTCCCTTCACCCCTGCAACCCTCTGCTGTCAGAAGGCTATCACCTGCACCCAGTGCAGGGATATTAAACAGGCACTGGCAATACTGACTGGATAAATATAGAAGCAAGGTCTGAAAGTCAGTGAAACTCAAGGGGAGAACAGGGTGCGTGAGGGAAAACAAGTAACCAAAAAAATGGCAGCTGCATGATGAGAGCGCGAAGGCAGCGACTGCTGTTTCCAAGCTCAGGCATGGCACAGCTGAGCCCAGGTTACTCAGTAAGCTGCCTGATCCGGCTGACAGAGGGTCCGCTTCAGATGGCAAGAGGGGAGCTATGTCCTGACGATGCTCCTGTTCGGCTGCCTGGGGCTACAGCATCCACACGGGAGGAGGAGGCAAGCACGGTTCCTGTCCCTGGGTAGGTATTCCAGGACTGGACTTTATCACACGCTACTGCTTTAGCTGTTCCACATGTGAAATATTCATGAGGACAAAAAGAGAGCTTTGAGAGGGACCTATAGCCTCATTAGGGCACTAATGCAGACAATGGGAGACACAAATTCTGGTTTTTTCTCCGATGAATAGTTAATACAAAAATAGTACTTAAATATTCCCAGAGCACATACTGAAGCCCAGACTTACTTCCACCCAGCTAAGAGCCCTAGGTGCGAGGCTGTGGAGGCCGGGCGGGCTGGGAGGCAGAGGCCTGTGGTTTCTGAGAGGCCCAGTTCAGTGTGCTTGGTCTCAGTGCGCCTGGCTGCCACAGGGCTGTGGGGAGAGGGAGGCATGCTGCTCACAGCCCACCGGCTACGTTCGTACGCAGAGCTGCTCCACGAGCCTGGTGAAACTTAGCACCTGGAAACAGCGGTGCGCAGCACTTTGGACCTCCGTGGCTCAGTGTCAGTCTTGCAAAGGCATCGATGATCTTCATCTTTGAAGACTTAGATCTGAGCTGACAAACATGTGCTTAAATTTCTTTCTGGAGCTAGCCTTAGCTGATTTACACAGGAGATTTACTGAGCAAGTGCACTGGAAGATAAGATGGACTAGTGACTGTCCTGCACAACCCAGTCAGGGTTTCTGGAAGGAAGAGCATTTACAGAGTGCCTACTCTGGCCAAAGACAGCTTTATTGATGATAGAGAATGATAGATGATGTAAGTGTACTATTTATGAAGGATTCAGAGTAATGAAAAATTTTCTTTTTCTGCCTTAACACAGAAGCCTGCATATGTAATTCTCAAGATCAAAAGCACTTTTTTTTTCCCCCCTCACCTGTGAAAAAGCAGATTTTACATGTTTTTGAGCCCACATTCTGGATATTTTACATGCTTTGTCATTGGATCATAACATACACAAAGAGAGTGGCTTGTTGTCCTGCTAAAAATTTTATCTTTAGAGTAAAATGGAGAACTTTTAAGCTTTCATCTCCTATTAAAATGATAACATAAGACATTATGTTAAATATAATTCTTTACATTTTGAGAAAAAAAATCAATATTACCTTGGAAATATACACCATTTAATTACAGAATCACAGAATCACTAGGTTGG
>NW_010548210.1:0-7203 GCF_000687285.1 Phaethon lepturus
AAGATCTAGAATGTTCTAGGTTATGATACTGACATCTTGAATCTTGTAAGAGAATCTAGACAGAGAAACCTTGAAAAATAGTTCTGTATAAGTAATTGCACATGGCTTTGAATATTTATTACATATATCATTGTCTCCTACAGAGTTGCATAACTACGAACTTGTTAAGAGTTTGGTTGCCGAAATGTGCAACCGTTAGAGGCAAAGTGACCTGTAAGTTTTGGTAGCCATACATTTTTCATGCAAACCTATTAGTATGACAAAATTCAGAAGAGCAGCTAGATAACCCTGTCTCTAAAGCAGGTATTTTCACTCTGAAATACATAAATGGAAGACTTAATGTTATACAAATCACATACTCTGCTAAGCATCTTAATAAAACAAGTGCAGTGAAATAATGGTTTTAACTCATAAAAGCTGTGGTGAAGTGTACAGATACTTATAAAATAACTTCTCAATATTCAGCCATTGTGGAAGAGATGAAAGAATTTACTTTTTCCATTAAAGGCTTTTAACAGGATAGTTTAAAGTGTAAAGAGCCAATAACACTTACAGAGGGAACTCTTTGGCTTTTAAAGTCTTCCCCTTTTGTTCAAGGGACTATTCACTTGCTGTCCAGTAGGATGTGGATGGACAATGGCTGGTTGTCTTTTACTCCAAATCATCTCTCTTGCAACCTGTAGGAAAATATATTTCTTGCATTTGATTATTTGTATCTTCTCTGATTAAGCTAAGGTCTTCTGTAAATTTTCTTGCATAATTCATCTTTGTACAGTAATTACTTCTTTTGATTTTCCTTTCAAATTGGGGCATAAGAATATGTCTCTGTGAATTGGCTTACTCTTCCACAATGCCACAGGGGATGAAAATGTTCTATAATCTGAACAATTTAAGAACACTTGCAGTAGACAGTGACCATGATCTGGAAAAGTATGAGACATTTCTCTGTGGTCTTTATTTTTGCTTTTCAGGTCTTGTATTGGGGTTTGTGTTTGGCAAGGGAAGGAGGTCAAACAGAATTAGGAATGTGTGAACTCAGTTTTCAGTAGTTTATCTAATACTTCTACCTGAATCTCTTTGATTTCACTCATATCTGTCAATCTCTCTTACAGCTAGACAAGAAATAGTAATTATAATCTTTGAGCATTTTCTACAGGTCAAAATATTTTACCATCCTGAAAATTCAGTAACTTAAAATTTTTACCTAATCAAAATTATGACATAATTATCAAGTTAGGTGGATTGAAACATTGTTTTAACACATTTTTAAATATTTAATTTTTTTTTTATTTTTTTTAAGGTAGGATGTGGTTTGTCTGTAGTCTAGCACATGGGAATTCAGGAACTGCCATAACAGAAAAACCCCAAAGCCCATCTAGTTCATCATACTATCTTTGACAGGTAGATGATGCCAAATGTTTAAAAGTGCTGACCTGTCTAGTCGGTAAACAGATGTAGGTAGCAGATGTACAGTTTTACTGTAAAAAAAAAAAAATCCACAGAAATAATGCAAGATGTATAATCTCAAAGCTGCTAAATTAAAATTGTTGTTAGAAATTAAGTTTCATTTCATGTTGTATAATGTGCTACCAAGCTGTTTTCAACTTGCTATAGTTGCTATTCAATATCTGTTAATTCAGGTGTATGTCTAAAATTATACCACACATAGATCCAATTTTAAACATTTGATATATTTTTTATTATTTTTGCAAAAATTTGACAATCTAAGTCTTGTGAGTGTGGCTATACCCAGCAGTACTACTTACACTGGTCTGCAGAGCCTCTGCTCCACTCACAGACCCTCTGCTCCCCTCTTTCCCCTGACATTTCTTATTGTCCCTGTCTTACTGCGGTTTTTTTTAACACATTACTCAGCTGCTTGCACAGCCACATGTGAACAGGACGGGACAACTAATCCAGCTAAAAGAATAACGGGAGAGGGAGAAGAAGAGCAAGTGAAGGGTTGTTTAAACTAGTGTTGATAGCATATAAATGTAGAACCACATTTCATCCTAATCTCAAACAGCATCTGTCAGAGGCTTCATCTTCCCCAAAGGGAGTGAAGAAACACTCCCTAAAGTACTATCTCCTTAGATGTCTGAAATTTCACAGAATCACAGAATCACAGAATCACTAGGTTGGAAAGGACCTTCAAGATTATCAAGTCCAACCATTAATCCAGCGCCACCATGTCCCCTAAACCATGTCCTGAAGCGCCACATTCACACGTTTTTTGAACACTTCCAGAGATGGTGACTCCCCCCCCTCCCTGGGCAGCCTGTTCCAATGCCTGACCACCCTCTCAGTGAAGAAATTTTTCCTAATATCCAATCTAAACCTCCCCTGGCGCAACTTGAGGCCATTTCCTCTTGTCCTATCACTAATTACTTGGGAGAAGAGGCCAACACCCTCGTCGCCACAACCCCCTTTCAGGTAGTTGTAGAGAGCGATAAGGTCTCCCCTCAGCCTCCTCTTCTCCAGACTAAACAACCCCAGTTCCCTCAGCCACTCCTCCATAATTTGGAGGTATCCATCTGTGCGAGTGTCGTGGTTTAAACTCAACATGACAAAGAGTGTCCCTGTAACAACTGCACTTCAGAAATTTGAGGAGGAAGCCTAGCAGATCCTGCTGCAATTTAAAACTTTTCTACCCCTGTGTCAGCCATCTCCCTTCCAAGTCTTGCCACCTTTCTGGTACACTGCCCATCAAAGTGGACTTGAGCTAAAATAGTAGGCTGAACTGGAGCAAATGAGACATGAGCACATATTTCTTGCTCCCAGCTCTTCTTGGGATTAAGGTAAAACTATCTTGGCAAGAAGGTAGCTCAGCTACCAGGCAGGCAGCTGAGAAATGTAACACACTGAACCATGATCGTAAAATTAACCATGAACTTTTAGCCTAGTGAAAACATTAGATGTAGATCCACTTTTTTTCCCCAAAGTTATAGCCCATGTAATAGTCCAGTATATTCCATTTTATTTCTTTCCAGACCAGGATAAAGGCCACAAACTCCCCAGTTAATCTCTCAAGCAAGCTTTAATCCCAAAATAAATGAAAGAGCAGTTTAGCTCGTTCAACAAACAAATACAATAAACTGTTCTACATGCCTGCAGGTCAGGCAGCCTTGCAGTGATAGCCTGGTCTCAAAGAAAACCTCACGCACTTAAAGACAACCTTCCTGAAGCCAGTCAGCTCCTACTCCTGTTGGGATCCCATTTAAGCCTACTAGCTTCATTGCCCTGAGCACTTCCCCACATCAGTGGATTGATTAGTTACAGGGCAGAATAAGCTGCTGCCACAGGTCCTTGTGGTGCTGCCTACGCTGTGTGACAGTTACTGCAAGTCACTGGTTAAATCTGTAGCATAGCAAGATTGCTTCGTTGCCCAGCAATGAAGAAATCTGTTAGGAATTGTACTGTCTCATAGAGAAATTTAAGACATAACATTGCATTTTGCCAGCTTCTAGATAAAGCTACACATATGAGCTCCTTTTTGGGTTTTTTTTCTGGTATGTTTTTCCTAGTATTAAAGACTGTAAAAGTAGGGTTTCTGTTTGAATGTCAGAACAAGCAAAGGCAGATTACTTCCTGTGAACACATTTTACACATTGCCCTGTGATCTGGGGTAATTTATTTAAGTCAGTATCTTCAAAAGGAGATGACAAAAGCTACAAGCTAAAATCAGTGGAAGCCGTAAGTACTACCTACCTTCAAAAATAAGGCCATTTTTATATAGGTGTCTATGGGACATACAGTCTACAAAGTCTTGATCTTCTTACTATCACAGTTTCTGCACTGGGGGAAATGTTTACTTGCTTCACAAGGGTAATGCAAAATTTGAATTAACTTTTAAGCACTCTGAATCCTCAAATGAAAGGAATTCTTCAAGTATAAATTCCCAAGATTAATAGTGTATTATCACACACTGAATCCCAGTCATCCGATGGCAGAAATGTGAGCAGGACAAATCCCCAAAGCAAGTGATGTTCAGTAGGTGTTCCAGTTCTGAGAAAAATTGGGACACTGTGGTCATTTTTTTAATCAGGCAAAGGACTGAATGTAGTTCTTGTAGGAACAGGACTGGAAAGAATAAAAAAAGTTAAAGCCAGATACCCCTACTACAGCTCTGCAAATCAGCTCATGTGATTACCTGATGCCATCAAGGATGCAACCTACATTGCCATGTACAATGTACAACGCAGCCCACATGCAAAACCAACAACCCACAACATTTGCACAGTGGGATGCACACGTGCCTGAGCCTAACTAGGGACGAATGCCTTGCTTAGTGTGTATGGGAAATATTGTGAAGTTTGAAAAAAACTGTCATGATGCAGAAGCACCTCTGGAGCACAGTGACATTCAAGGGTCCTGCAGTGTCCAATATCTTGTGTCCAGTTCCTTTGGACATAGTCAAACCAAACTGGAACTATATAGTCACAAGAAGTCACTAATTCAACTTTTTGCAGATGAACTTATTTGGTGGGTACTCAAGGGAGAACTGTCACCACAACACTGGAGGTATTTTTTCTCAAACTAGCCCAATCCTGACACATTATGCTGAGTGTGATGGAATGCAGAACGCAGTGAGGAGAGCCTCCTCAGACATGTGCACACACTTTCTAAGACATGTCAGACTTCAGTGAAGTCCTAAAATGGAGAGGCCTACTCAGAGGGGAGGGAGAATAGATTGTCTGGGGTCCAGGTTTGAAGGGATATTGCTATCTATCACTGAGCCTGTGTATGGAAAACAGGTCTGGTGAGAGAAGGTTGCTTTATTTCACTACCAATAACCTGATGATTTTTGCCTGAGCTCTCTGTTGCAAAAATGTTTTCCTTCTCAATATTTGTCATGGCTCAAAAGAAACCACGAAATAATCATCTCTGATTTTTACTTTTGCTTTCTCACATGACCGGGTGGAATCTTTATGTGATCTGGTCCTGGACTAGGTCACCTAAACCTGGCAGGTGGCCACACTCAGGCAAGGAACTATCATGCATTGCAGCAGCATTTAAATGGTTTTGCACTGAATAGAATTTGAGCACAGGCAAAATTGGCCATAAAGACAGCTGCAAGACTGAACATCAAAAGCTAAGTAGAGAACTGGAGTGCTGTTAGGCAATTTTGAACCATCAAGATGCATCCTTTCAGGGACTAAACATTAGCTTTGATTTGGTAATCAATGGACTGACTAGAGAACGGATTCTCTACTTTCAATAAGAACAGCAAAAGAACCATGAAGAGTATGTTTGAATTAAGAGAAGATAAGGCAAAGGAGACTCTCTGCTATAATCAGAGACAAAACCCTGATGTTAGGCAGTTAGGCATTTGGTGAGTCCAGCCTTCATTTTGTTACATTGAAGAGTGGCAAAAGGCATCTTTCCAAGCTGCATTGCCATATGAATCATTGGAAAAAGCTATAAATACAGGTCAACAATAGGGACAAAATGGAAAATAACTGGACAATGGTGGCATCCAGCCCACCTATCAAGACAGGTAAGACCAAGTCTAGAACACAGATGACAGAGAACCAAATGCAACATAATCTGCCCTGACGTGGACAGAAAGAAGAAAAAAAGTGCATGACCAATGCTGGGAACCAGCATGTGCCAACTTGAACAGCAAGGGCACTGATAGGATGAAAGCCTTCATCTGACAGCATGGCAACATCACCCTCACTTTTTTGTGTTTCTGCTGTTAGTGGCAGACTCCCAAGACAGAGTGCTTGGAGGATGAGGAGACCGCCAAAATCCCAGAATACACTGAGGATTGAAGCTATTATCTCTGGCATGGGCTGTACACTAGTAACCTGCACCCCAGAAAGCAGTGAATGTTCCCATTAAAGACAGAAGGATTAACAGTGTTAAAAGGAAAATATGCTGCAATCAGTACAAAAATTGGAGATACTAGACTGGGCAGCAGAAAGACCTTGAAGAAGAATCTGGGCTACACAAACAGCGATAGATCTAGCTGCACTTGCAATAGAATCATAGAATCATAGAATAGTTTGGGTTGGAAGGGACCTTCAAAGGTCATCTAGTCCAAACCCCTGCAATGAACAGGGACATCTTCAACTAGATCAGGTTCCTCCAGGCTGACCTTGAATGTTTCCAGGGATGAGGCATCTACAACCTCTCTGGGCAACCTGTGCCAGTGGTTCACCACCCTCCGTGTGAAAAATTTCTTCCTTAGATCTAGTCAAAGGCCTTACAGAAATCCAGACAGATGACATTGGTAGCTCTTCCCTTGTCCAGTGATGTGGTCACTCCATCCTAGAAGGCCACTAAGTTAGTCAGGCTGGACTTGCCCTTGGTGAAGTCATGATGGCTCTCTCGAATCACCTCCCTGCTGTCCATGTGCCTTAGCATAGATTCTAGGAGGATCTGCTCCATGACCTTCCCAAGCACAGAGGTGAGGCTGACAGGTTGGTAATTCCCAGGGTCCTCCTTTTGACCCTTTTTTAAAAATGGGTGCAGTGTTTCCCGTTTTCCAGTCTCCAGGGCCTTCACCTGACTGCCAAATATCATGGAGAGTGGCTTGGCTACGACATCAGCCAATTCCCTCAGGAGTCTGGGGTGCATCTTGTCAGGTCCCAATGATTTGTGTATGTTCAGGTTCCTCAGGTGGTCTCAAACCTGATCTTTTCTTACAGTGGGAGGGACTTTGCTCCTCCAGTCCCCGTCTTGCAGTCTATTCACCCGAGAGGTATGGGAAGAGAGACTGCCAGTGAAGACTGAGGCAAAGAAATTGTTGAGTACCTCAGCCTTCTCCTCGTCCACTGTTAGCAGTTTGCCAGTCTTGAACATCATGGGGGGTACAGCTTTCTTTGACCTTCCATTTCTGTCTGACATATATATCACACAGAATCACAGAATCATTAAGGTTGGAAAAGACCTTTAAGATTACCAAGTCCAACCAACACCACGATGCCCACTAAACCATGTCCTGAAGTGCCATGTCCACAGGTTTTTTGAACACTTCCAGTGATGGTGACTCCACCACCTCCCTGGGCAGCCTGTTCCAATGCTTGACCACTTTCTCCATAAAGAAATTTTTTCCCAATATCCAATCTAAATCTAAACCTCCCCTGGCACAACTTGAGGCCATTTCCTCTCATCCCCAAAACCGAGCCCTGGGGAACATCGCTTGTGACCAGCCACCAGCTGGATTTAACACTGTTCACCACAACTCTGAGCTCGGCA
>NW_010548210.1:7409-29529 GCF_000687285.1 Phaethon lepturus
GCTCTATAATCTACATGTAGAAGCCCTCCTTATTATTCTTTGCATCCCTCACCAAGTTCAGCTTCGTGAGTTCCAAGTTCAGCTCCAGCCATGCCTTAGCCTTCCTGACCCCATCCCTATACATAACTGGGCAATGCCATCCCTGTAGTTACCCCAGGATACCTGTCCCTGCTTCCACTGCCTGTGCATTTCCTTCTTGCCCTTTGGTTTGCCCATCATGTCTCCACTCAGCCATGCTGGTGTCTGGCCTTCCTTACCTGATTTCTTACACCTGGGGATCGAGAGCTTTTGCCCTCTGTGGAAAGTGTCCTTAAAAGATCTGCCAGCTCTGTTCTGCTCCCTTGTCCCTGAGGGCAGTTTCCCAAGGGGTAATAAGTGGCCAGTTTGGTTGTCAAAGTGTGAATTACTTTCATGCAGTTAGTCTGTGTATGCTACAAAACACACACATTTTTTTGTTATGTATTTGGTAATTTAATCCTTTATTCTACTTCTATATAGCCTTGCATAGCATCACACATTTCTTATGGTAATCTCTTACCATCCTTTTAGTAAATGTGCTACCATAGATTGTCTTTTAAAATACTCGCTTAGCACTGATGGTCTAATTCCTTTTTTAATTATTACCTTTTTTCCCCATAACTGTTGGCTTATCTGTCAGCAGAGGCTGGCGCATAAAGTTGCCTATGAGGAACCTCATGAATAATTGATCCCTTCCACAATGCCAGCACCTTCCGTTCTTCCCAATGGGGCCGAGATCACAGGCTGCTGTGCTTTTTTCCGCCATTTTCAGCCCCGAGCCATTGTTCCCGATGGGCTCAGCTCACCGCCCAACGGTCCGGGCTGCCACCGCCCCGGGAGGCCCAGCCCACCCGCCGGCCACAAAGCCGCCGCTGCTCTCAAAATGGAGGCCTGAGGGCGATGGCGGCTTCACTCCCGTTGAGAACTATGTAAATTGGCCGCCATTTTTAAAGAGGGCGCTCGTTGGGGCGTGCCCTGCGGCTTCAGCCTCTGTGGAGGGTGAACCTTTGCGTTTACGGGGAAATGGGGATACGGGGATTGGACATCAACTCGGAACAGCCCCCTGAAAGGATGCGGTGCTTGAGGTGATAGTGGTTTTCAACAGTGTAGGAACGTGAAAGATTCACCTTGTTTCCGTATTAGGATGAAATTTAGAAAAGCCAGCCTATACACCGTATAGAAAACTTTAGATACAATCAGTTTTAACTTCTAGGCTAAGTAATTGTTTTACACAGTCCTATAACTGACTTTGTACTCAAGAAGAGAGCACTGAAATCTTCAGAAGCATATTCTCTATTTTTTGTATATAGTAAAGAAGTTGACTCTACACTGGCACGTCTGTTCATGCCTGGAAACGTCAGGGCCAAGCGCTGTGTCCCAAGATGGGATCCTCTCTGCCCACAGGACTGAGCATCACTTGCCTTCATGGTGGCTTGGCTGGGATTCCCCAATGTGTATTTACTCTTACAAGATACTTCTCCGATGGGTGATACATTTGAAAGACAATAATGTCATTTTACTGTTTCTTTTTCCATTTAACCTTTCTTATGGGGAACGATCACCATATACTCAGCAGAGGTGTTGCAGCCATCCTTGCCCATCCATTGTTGCCTTATCATATGTAGCTGGTATCTCAGTAGCTGTGTGTACGTTGCTCTGAAAAAGAGGTGGTGGACGTGGCTGTAAGGCCAAGTGCCTGGTGAGCTGGTGTCCTGCCGGCAGCATTGCCTGGGGCAGCCAGCTCGGGTACACCTTGTGGGTCTGGGGCGAACGGCAAAATGCTTCAGGCACAACTTCAGACATAGCATCATCCCCACCAGGGTATGGGATTTTGACAGCAGTTTTGGACTAGCTTTCACAAGGCGGTTGTAGGTATATTCAATGCATCTTGCAAGTCAGATGTAGAAGGATGAAACACGTAATTTGTTTTTATTCATTTAATAATACCTCTTGGAAGCACACTGTTTTTTTGAAGTGTGACTCATAAGAACAACTTTTAAAGGAAAGTGTATTGTCAAGCTTTAATAAATAACAGCATTTGCAATCTGTACTTTCAACTGCTGCAGTTTTTAGGTTCCACTGGCTGATCTGACCCAACAGAAGGGCTTGTATTTGTGGTCTTACTTGTTGAAATACTTGCATAAATTGTACAGTTATTTTAAAAGTAGAAGATAATACAAGCTATTGAAATTTCTAAAGTTTCAAAGACAATATAAATTCTAATGTGCTAGATGCTTTCTATTTAATTAGTTTTTAGCTACTGAGATGATTTGGAGTAATGTTTTGAAGTAAGGGATGGATAAAAAAATATTATCTATCTTCAAAAAGTTATTATAGCACAAACTGATCTTTAAAAAGTCTGAAAGAGAAATATATTAAATGTTCCTTAGAAATATTTATCCAAATAGCTAATGGGAACTTTATGCTATTCTTCTTTTTTTAAGATTGCCTCAAGCTAATTCTGTGAGTGGAAGAGAAAAGCAATGTATATGTTGGGGAAGCTAAGTGGAACTTATATGTATATCCTCAAGTAATTGCTTCTTTCTGAAGTCTGAGTCAGATATTATGTGAATATACACTCTTTTATACAATTTCTATAATTTAATTTCATTTAGAACTATAATTGCAATGTATTTTACAGCAGATATTTATTGATCTCATGGAACTCATTTTCAGCCCAGTATTAATTAGTACATTAAGACTGTATAAAGTTAAACTGAACATACTTAAAATGTAAATACTTTGGAACAGGTATTAAGATGTTTATAGTCATTAACACAGTGGGACTAAGTGATACCGCAATGTAAAATGTTACATTAAGTAAATCGTTATACCATTGGGATTATTTGTTACAAATATAAGTACTGAAGATTGCATTATAAGATCTTATAATTTATTAATCAAAATTTTATATTAATAAATGCAGAAGGATGAGCATTCAGTTACACTGATACACATAATACTGGCTAGAAATTGCTACTTTTTAGTAAGACAGCAGTTGCCAGGATGTAGGCTGAAAAATGCTGGGTTTAATTTAAAATTTTATTGCCAGATTTCACACTTTATACTTAGCAAGAACTGTTTCTTGCCAAGTGAACCTTCAGAAGACCATACTGTGCAAAATGGGTGATACTGTATTTGAAAAATACACATAAATCTGTGAACACAGACTGTAGTCCATCCAGACAGTGTGAATGTTTAACCTAGAGAAGAGCTGCTTGCGAGAAGCACTGTTATTTACTGTTATAAAACATTCTTTGTGTATTTCAAAATCACTTCAGGGAAGCCTATCCCAGCATCCTCAGATGCAAATCATTTTGAGAGTGTGATAAAAGTTTTGGTTAATCAAGAATTAAAAATATATATTCCATATATTTTTATGAACCTCTTCTCCCAACAGAAATGTTTGAGGATCAGAGGAGCAAAAAGAAAAACCACACACATTGTAGATGTGTGGAAGAGGCTCACATGATAGACAGGAGTGCAGTAAGGCCATCAAAGGCAACTAATGTTTTTCTAAACTTGTGGAAAGAGACAGAACTGCAAAACTTGTCTCCAGGTAGCTTAAGTGAATGGATGAATGGCACAGAGAGATCAAGCTTGAATGAAGTCTCAGTGAAGAAATACCTTCATAGATTACATAGGTCTTCTTGATATGCAAAGTTATTTGATGTAGAATGACAGGCATTACAGTGAAAAGTCGTTCAGAGATCATCACTACACAGTCAGCTAGTTGTGCTATACAGTGAAGTAATGATCAAGGAAGTACATGCACCAGCCCACTTAGCTGCCGCTCTTGGAGACTAGAGCTGCTGCCAGTTGATGTTTTTATAGGAATATGTGTTATGCCTTTGCATTCGTCCATTCAGCAGGCTTAAAAACCTATGTGGATCTATTTGGGAATCGGTCATAAAACTATCTACCTACAAAGACACTCTGGTATACATACCTTATATCCCAAATACCAGGTGTTCCAGACAGTGTGGTTTTTAAAGTTACACATTTCTTCTTAGTTACAATTACAAATCCATTTCTACTCACCTCCCAGAAACTGACTGGGAGTAACTGTGAAGTAAAAAGTAACTGTGGTTACTTAATTGACTGTTAAGTGGCAGAATATTAAATCTCCATTTACTCAGCTGAAGCTGGGACATGTCTCCCAATTTCCTGATTATTTTGCTAGACTACATTGGTTTTTACTGTAGCTAAATATGCAACTCAATTAGTTCAATCTTACCTATAGAAACTGTACTGCTACAGTTGTAGAACTGTTGTCAGCACAATTAAGCTTCTAAATTCTGTCTTTAGTCCTGTATTTTTTTATTTGTTTTTGTAAATTTGTTTGGCTTGGAAAGTTGGATGGACTAGTTCTGAATTCCACGTGACAGAGAAAAAATCCTGGTGCTGTGCAACACTGACATGTGTTTTTATATTGCTTCAACCCCAAATACTCAAGTCATATAGAATTATAGCCACTACAGTCTGAGAGCCAAACACCTTGTAGGGTCTGGATCTTAGTATCCACTAGTTCAAAAGGATCCATTTCTATTTTAGCTTGCCTTCCACTCTTAAAACTCCTGGAAAAATAATGAATGGGATGTTTTATTTGAACAGAGGTTATAAATAGGTAAAACTATATGTAATTATGATGAATGCAATAAGCATCCTGGTCATTTATTGGAATACTTCTCCTGATAAAAAGAAGCCTTAGGGCCTGGCTCCTTTGTACAAATTTGTACATGCTGGGTCACCTTTCAGTACAGATTTAATCTAGATCAAGCATTAATATAGCACTACATTTCCATCACATTACCAGAACACTTGACACTGGTTCATGCCTCTTTTATGGTGACCGTCCTTTTTCATACTGTCTGTAGGAGGACAAAAGATGCTTGATTCAGCAAGAAGTCAAAAGTAGTTTGGTGAGATAATACCTGAACCAATATCAAATCCTCTAGGACAGAGTTAACCTTCACATTTTTTACATACACTTGAAGTTGCATGGTGAGTTTGTATGAGCTCAGGACTTTGCATCATGTGGCTGCAATGTTTTTGATCCAATACTACTAGATTTCCTAATAGAGATTGACAGCCTTGTGAAACTATGGCCTCATGGTCTGCTCCTATCAATCACGCAGAGGAAGCAACTGCAGGTTTGTTTTTTTTTTTTTAAGACCTGAGTAACAATTTCATCTGCACTGTATAAAGATAATTGACAAGAATGATTCTGAGATAGTGCACTGTGAAAATTACTTAAATAGGGACATTTTCAAGTAAACTTTTATTCTCACAATAGAAAGTGTCACATGGAAAGTCCATTGTTTAATCTCAGGGTGCAGGAGAAGTTTTTTTTTTGGCGTTCTGTAAACTGATTGTACAGTTACATTATAGATCCTTAAAATTTTGTCAGTTTTCTAGTGGAAATCTAAAATTAGTACCTTCTGTCCATGTTTTTCTAAATACATAGTTTGATTTTGGGCAATAGTAATCAATAGTTGCCAGTAAATTCATTAGGAACTATCAGGTGTCACTTTTGAAAATACAATTGCTTATTCAATGTCTATCTTACTATCTTCTTCTTAGCCTACCAAATAACATGACAGAAAATCTACCTCGTCCAAATAATGCATTCTAGAGTTTTTCTAGGACATTGAGAGCTAACTTTATCTAGGGTAGGATTAACGCATAGATATTATATCCCAGTGCCTCCTGTCTACCTCCTGGAACAATGCACTTGAATAAAAATCTCTGACTTGTATTTAAAACTTAAAAAAAAATTTTCTGTTCTTGTGGTTGTGAAGGAAATACTGCAGTCTTAAATTAGATATGACTGATCGAGAGTGTTTAATCTTCCAGTCTAAATAAGAAGTGTGAGCGGCAACTACCACTTAGTGAAAGAGCTCTGTGAACAGACAAAAGAAATCACAGATGGCTTCTTTCACACACAGACACATGCATAGCTTGGCTACAGAGAAGTACTATCTATGCATACCTCTTCCTGCTCCTGCTTCTTTCTCTTAAGAGAGATGGGGATTCCTGTAGTCATTTCATTGTTCCTGAGTCATCCCCTGAGGCCCCTCTGGGAGTAGATAACAGTCTGTGCCACTGTTCTTGCCAGGATGGTGGAGAAAGCAACTCCTGCCACCACTATTCCAGTAGAGCAGCCACAGCAAAGCTAATGGGACCCCACGTCATGATATACCCAAGTCCACAGACTACTTCAAGGGCTAGGAGAAGATGCCCCAAAAGTATATGGATAGTACACCGGGATTTGTCAGACACATCTTTTAGGCTGAGAATTTGTTGATCCCCACTGTAGCATAAAAAGGAGTAGGGAAGCCTCTGGGTCTTTGCAGTATAGAAACTTACCGGATGATGAGGATATCTTAAAATAACCAGAGGCCCTGAACGTTCATGGTTCGTATTAGCAGTCATGAATCTTCAGTCTTCACCAGAAGATGAACACACCCTTCCCTCACCCCTCCGCTTAAATACAACTGTTTTAAATGAGTGCGTTTAAAGACCTTTAAGTCTTAATACATGATTCAAGTTACGATCAAATTGGTGTAAAAGCTTGTATTATTTTTCAGGGAACTAGAATACTAATGGGGTAAAACCTGTTGTAGAAGGACTGATAAGGAAATAAGCAGAGACTTCTCTTTATAGAAGCTAAGCTTCTATAAGCTGCAGATGCTAGGGGGACATCAGCTGCTGAAGATCTTTGGACAAAGACTAAAGGAAATATGTATGGGTGTTACCACTGTGGGAACCTATTACAGATCAGCAAACCCAAAGTTGTAACTACTTGTGGGGAAGTAGACAAGTGATCCAGAGCAACTATTTCTTAGTAATGTAGATTATTAATTAGGTTTATTATTTGTTGGGAAAAGAACACAGTGGGACACAGATTGTCCAGTAAGATCCTACAATGCTCTGATGAAAACTTTTTGATGCAGCAGGGAAAAGCACCGTGAAGGAAGCTTCTACATACATTTTAAACCAACTGAGGAACTGGTTGAAAATGGGAAGTTGGGAGAACATCTAGAAAGGAGAGACTAGGAAATAGGAATTCAAGCTATTTAGGAAAATAAGAGCAAGCAGAAAATGGAGACAAGCTGCCAGTTCCTGAAAGAAATAACTTATGATTAATGTGAACTGTTCCATTGCATAGGAAAGACAGTAAATGTACAAAGACACCAACCTGGTTAAACCATGAGTTTTTCATTCTTTTAAACAACAAGGAAACACAGTGAAAGTGCAAAATAGGTCAAATTACCAAGGAAGAAATAAATATATATAGCGTAAGTATAAAGGTACAAAAATCAGAGAGGCCAAGACACACAAAAAATAAAAATTAAAAAGGAGGCAGTGAGCTGAGTGCATCAAGAAATGGTACATATGTATTTAACTACATTAGCAATAACACAAATATAAAGAAAATAAGTACCCTATTGATTAATACATAAGAAAGTTATCAACAGATCTAACAGTTTAATGCTTTTTTAGCATCAGCTTTCACCACCAAGGTCTGTTGCAATGAGATGGCAGCACAATGCCGTAGTTAAAGGAGTAAGTACTCAGCGAAGAATAAGAACGAACAGATCAGAAAACACTTTGAATTTCGTACTCTCAAATTGTCTGAACCTGAGGAACCTCAGTCTAGGATACTTAAAGCACTGGGTGAAGTAGTTAGCAGCTATCTTTGATATTGTGAAATGTAATAAGAGATTAGAAAAAGGAAAACATTGTCCTTATATTTAAAAATGGGAAAAAGAGAAATCAGGAATTCTAAACCAATCAGCCTAAAGCCTTTTCCTGTCAAAATGTTGGAACAAACTACTTATAAGAATCAGAAAGAACAAAAGTTACAGCCAGCATAAAGCAAGCCATAGCAAGCTAGTTTAATTGTTTTTTATGTCAGGTTATTGGGCCTTATAGAAGAAGAACCAGTTGATGCTTTGTATACTGACTTTAGTAATGATTTTGGTATTCCTGTATGTGAAAGTCTAATAAATAACCTGGAGAATCATGACCTAGAAGAAACTACTGTAATGCAAAACTGTACTAATAGAGTCATTATTGATTGTTCTCCATCCAAGTGTGAGACTGGAGACTATTGACTGGAGTCCTGCAGGGGCAGGGTCCAGTATTTTTCACTATTTCAAAAGGTACCTGAGTAAATAGAAAATCCAACTTTGCAGATGACACAAAAATGGGAGAGATTTTAACTATGTTAATCAGGATTAGAATTCAAAAGAGCAAATCAGAGAAATCACCTGGAGAAAAAAAAGGATATAACGCAACAGAGAAAAGTGCAAGATGCTACCTTTGGGCAAAAATAATCAAATATAGTATGGAGAACAATTAAGTGCTCAGGTGACTGTTCTACAAAGAAGGATGTGGGACTCCTGGTGTATTACCAACACACAATGGTGTTACAAAAAAAACACCAATAGTGGGCTGGATAAAAAGGAACACAGTCTAGAAGACAGAGGAAATAATGCCACATTATATGGCACTGGAGACTCTTCAACTGTAATACTGTGTTCAGTTCTGGGAACTCAACAAAGTCATGCATCAGCTAGCAAGTGTCCACAGAAAACCAAAAGAATGGGTAGAACTGTAGAAAATACGGTATGAAAGAAATTAGGAATATAGTCTGGGTATGTTTGTTCTGAAAAAGCAAGGAAGATTCAAATTGGATGTTAGGGAAAACTGAATGTTGAAGGTGTTGGAGTGTTGCAATAAAGTTCATGAGGTTGCAGAGGTTGTTTAAAAACAGTAACTAAAGTTTTAAAGAGCAGGTCAGGATACAATGCATTTCGTATTAGGCTAAAGTGATGGGCTACATGAGTCTGAGAGATCCCTTTCAGCCTTAGCTTTCCATGTCTTCTCCACAACCTAATTAGTTCTATGAGATTTCAGCCTAGTGAAGCAAAGGAGCAGCCTCTGTCCTCCATCTTTCCCAATTGCCTCAGAAAGATCTTTTTTTTTTTAACATGAAAACTGCTTGTTTGTTCATATGTTTTTAGGTGTGACGATTCAGTCATCATATTTATTTTCAGTATCCTTCTGTAGATTAAGGATTAGGACATCCTGGTGAGGTCTTAAATTAAGTCCTATAAACAATAGTGCTAGAGTGTGTTTCTACAGACAGAAGATTATTGTGTTGTTAATTAGCTTGAGCTAGCTAGCTTAATACCATGCAGGAATGGAGCACAGATTGCTTTCTCAAATGGCTGAATGAATCATTTCACTAATCCATGCATGGCAGGAGGGTAAGAGGCTGATGTGTCACTTTGATACCGTTTCCTCAAGAAGCAGCTGGAACTCTTCATATGTGAACTGAGCCATTGTCACTTATGATCTGTTCAGGGAATTCTTGTTCATGGGCCTTATTACTTTCCCTATTTCCAGTTCTTTGCATAGAATACTTAAGATTATTTTAGACACCTTTTGCACCTAAAGATACAGCACAGAAGTTGAAATGGAATTAATTCGTCATTCTCCAATCAGTATCTGAAAACTGCCAGAATATTTGTTTGATGTTCTAAAAAGAGCTGGGATGGCATACTGTCACATGCTGACCCCTCCTGATCACTCGGTGTGCACAGACTGCTGCAGAGTAATTAGCCCTTCCCAAAGGTGCAATACAGTTTCTTTTGCATGTGTTGTGGTTGTCATTCTCCTTGACTTGGTAGTTTCTTTTTATTTGCGGAAGATACTACACTATGTCTGTAAGGATGGCTGTCTTTTTTACCACTCCCAGTGGTAAGTTTCCCAGGAATAAAGTAAGTTTCCCAGGAATAACTGTTCTGGTGCTTCAGTCTATCTGTGGTATATTCTAAACTGTAATTTTAAACAAATAAAGATGGAATAAGTTGTTCACTTAAGCAAGTCCTTTTTCTCATTATAATACCATATATGTTAGCTAGCACTAGCATGCGCTTGGTTTCACATTGCATCTCTGTTTCCACAGGATTTCGCAACAGATGAGCTGCTTCTAGTTGTGTATTTTGAGAGTCTCACATGCCATCACTCACGGCAAATGTGAGAAGTCCATTACTCTGCTGGTCGTTACTTTTTATCTCTGTATCTTTATCAGCAAGTGTCTAAAAACATTTGTTTCACCAATTGGACATCTGCCATTCCAGGTATTTCTTTCCTTCATTACAAATCAGGGTAAAAGGTCCAAGTCACATCCCTCCTAGCCTCCCTCCCAGTCTCACATTAGCACCCCTGCTGAGGTGCAGTCTTTCTGTCATGTGGTGAATAAAAGAGGGCACCTGGATCCAGTTACCACTCAACACAGGAGCTGTTCCAAGCCTGAAAACTAAAATTTGTAGATGTTACCTCCAGATGAAATAAGTTGCTTTCCATATCAATACTTGGTGATGTTTTTCCAGTTCTCAGAACTTCTCACCAATGCAAACATGGTTGTGGTCTGTAGAGGGAAGAGGTTTAGAGTTAAAAATATAAAAGCCCTTACTATCATCTTTAGATATTTAAAAATACTGCTTATCTTGTCTCCTTAGGAGGATGACAAGTTATATGCAAATATGTACTATGATGTAAAAGGATCATTTCAGATTACAAAAATTTAATGACAGCTGGAAACTTTGGTCAGCTGAGACCAACTCAATTTTTCTCTACTGTATAATGTTTCATTTGAATTCAGCTGTTCTGTCCCAGTATTAGTTAATGGAGCTGCTGCAATGACTAAAATTCCCTGAAACAAACCTAAACAAATCATACTATATAGTCAAAATGTCTAAAGACAACCTTTCATTGATAGAATTAATCTTTATGAGCGGTATTGCCACAGTCCACAGTGGAACTTCTACTTCATTTTTTTCCAAACCCTTTGCTCTGTTTGTTCTAAGACCATACACAGCTGCGAAATATATTTTGCAGGTCCTGTTTCTCACTTGTGCCACTGAGAAATCCAAGTAGCACCAAAGCATTAAGGATTACATCCTGTTGCGCCCAGCAGTCGGATTGCTCTGGGAGTCACTTTCTGGGCTAATAGCTCTCTAGCTGATCACAGCAAGTCTGGACAAGCCGACAAGCTAGAAGCTGACCCCAGAGGTTTGCCCCCTGTATTTAAAGGAGATCTATCCCATGTATTTCATATGCACTAGAATTCTTTGCTGTTCTTTGCATTTCAGTTGTAATCATGCTCCTGACTTTTGCTCTTGAGTCCTTACTGATATTCTTGAGATCTGCTTTCTGGTCCTGTATTGTTTCCTCTCCCACTCCAGTAGTAGCACTTGGTTTAGACCAGATCACCCCAGCCCTCTGCATACACTAAAACTTTCTTTGGTTATCTTTGGTTCTTTTTGTCAGTGTTCATACTCTTGACTGACTACTTAATTTGGTAAATCCTTTGACAGTTCTGACTTCCTGAGTTCAGCATCTTCATTTGCAATCAAAACCTGTGGTTTTTACTGTGGCCTATTTTGCATGGTCAATTGCTTGTTGAGAAATAGCAGGTGCAAATATTCTCAGCTATTAATATATATATGGTTTTAAGTGTTTTAATTCAAAATGCTACTTGTAACCTCTTTCAGTATCCATTGGCTTCAGCTAGACTCATCTTGGAATAAAGCTTGTTAACAGCTAATAAGGAAAATACATGCAGTATTTTAGGCAAAGAGGGTTGATCTCAAGACAGTATTATTAACCTTGCATATAAAATAAGAACTCTCCAAGTGCTTAACTATTACGTTTCTTTCTCTATAAGACAAAGGACACTGGATTAGCTTTTCTCCATATTCAAGCAATATTTGCAGTCCTGTGTTTAAAAATCCTCTGCTATGCAGAAAAATTCATAGCGATTTTTTCTAAAAGGTTAGCTAATTCCGTTTTTCTCTGGAGTCTTTTTTTAAATTATGAACACAGTTGAATATTCCTCAATCACTTACTATCAAATGGTACATGATTCCTTCATTTCATAGCAAAGAAGCATAATTGTGTGTATTGGGCTTGCATGGCAAGGTTTTAGTAGTGGTGGGGCTGCAGTGGTGGCTTCTGTGAGAAGCTGCTAGAAGCCTCCCCTGTGTCCGACAGAGCCCGTGCCCGCTGGCTCCAAGATGGACCCACTGCTGGCCAAGTCCAAGCCCATCAGCGATGGTGGCAGCACCTCTGGGGAATAGAGTTAAGAAGGGAAAAAAAACCAGCAACAGCATTTGCAGCCGGAGAGAGGAGAATGTGTGAGACAAAAAACTCTGCAGACACCAAGGCCAGAGCAGCAGGAGGGGCAGGAGGGGCTCCAGGCGCCGGAGCAGAGATTCCCCGGCAGCCCCTGGGGAAGACCATGGTGAGGCCGGCTGCGCCCCTGCAGCCCATGGAGCTCCATGCTGGAGCAGATCTCCACCTGCAGCCTTGGGAGGACCCCATGCCGGAGCAGGAGGATGCCCAAAGGAGACTGTGACCCCATGGGAAGCCCATGCTGGAGCAGGCTCCTGGCAGGACCTGTGGACCCGTGGAGAGAGGACCCCAGGCTGGAGCAGGTTTGCTGGCAGGACTTGTGACCCAAGGGGGACCCACGCTGGAGCAATCTGTTCCTGGAGGACAGCACCCCCTGGAGGGACCCAAGCTGGAGCAACTCGTGAAGAACTGCAGCTTGTGGGAAGGACTCATGTTGGAGAAGTTCATGGAGGACTGTCTCCAATGGGAGGGACCCCAGGCTGGAGCAGGGGCAGAGGGTGAGGAGTCCTCCCCCTGAGGAGGAAGGAGCAGCAGAGACAACGTGTGGTGAACTGACCACAACCCCCATTCCCCGTCCCCCTGTGCCGCTCAGAGGGAGGAGGTGGAGAAAACTGGGAGTGAAGTTGAGCCTGGGAAGAAGGGAGGGGCGGGGAGAAGGTATTTTAGTTCCCATTATCCTCTTCTGATTTGACTGGTAATAAATTAGACTAATTACCCCAAGTTGAGTCTGTTTTGCCCATGATAGTAATTCGTGAGTGATCCCTCCCTGTCCTTATCTTGAGCCACATTACACTTTCTCTCCCCTGTGCAGCTGAGGAGGGGACTAATAGAGCAACTTTGGTGGGCACCTGGTACCTAGCCAGGGTAAACCAACCACATCATGGTTCCCTGTACAAGACAACCTCTACCTCAGCTGGTACATACCTGGGAATATTCAGTACAACAACTTCTAAGTGACAACTAGAAAGTGATAATGCTAAAACAAGAAAATGCTGCAGCATCTCTATTTTTCTTATTTACATGATTCACATTTAGTCTGAAATTTAGAAGCGATCAATGCCCAAGAAACACCTACTTTAGAGTTTCTAGAACTGAGGGAACTGGGAGAAGTAGGAATTATGTGACGCTTTTGAACCCTCCTCTGAGTCAGTGAAAGAAAGAAAATTAAAACACTTCCAACTTTTACTCCATACACTGAGAAATGTTTACTACAAAAGTGCACTTTACAATATACAAATGAAGGTTTTGTTTTTAATTTCATTTGTACTGACCAAATTCCTGTTTACCTCTCTACTTTTACTTCTAGTAAAATAGTTTTATTTTAATTCTGAAAGCATCGTATTGGTTTTATACATTTATTGAGATGATGGTATTCCCAGAAGTGACAGACTTAGAATCATAGAATATTAAAAGGTTGGAAAAGACCTTTAAGATCATCAAGTCCAACCATCAACCCAACACCACCATGCCCCTTAAACCATGTCCCGAAGTGCCATGTCCACAGGTTTTTTGAACACTTCCAGTGATGGTGACTCCACCACCTCCCTGGGCAGCCTGTTCCAATGCTTGACCACTCCATAAAGAAATTTTTCCTAATATCCAATCTAAACCTCCCCAGGCACAGCTTGAGGCCATTTCCTCTCATCCTATCGCTAGTTACTTGGGAGAAGAGACCAACACCCACCTCGCCACAACCCCCTTTCAGGTAGTTGCAGAGAGCGATAAGGTCTCCCCTCAGCCTCCTTCTCTCCAGACTGAACACCCCCAGTCCCCTCAAGCCGCTCCTCATAAGACTTGTGCTCCAGACCCCTTCTATATCTCAGACTTGATATAGAACAGCAACAAATTCTGAATGCACCCATGCATCCACACAAAAATTTCTGAATCAGATTATTTTCTCTAGCAAATACAAAGTTGACAGCAATGTCATTATTAATTTAAAATATCTGAGTTTGCGTCTAGGTAAATGTAAAGAAAATTTAGCCCCTTGCCAATTGTTGATGGAGGAAAACCTGAATTAAGAAATGAAACCCAACTCAGGAAAAATAACTTGTCAACTATTATTAACTGTTCTTTGTAAATAAAACACAAGTTTTTCTTGCTATGCTTATCTTAGATTTTAATCATCTTTAATCTTACCAAGATGAGTAATTGCTGCAAACAATAAAAAGCTGTTTAGTGGAAAATATAATACCTCTTTTCAGATTCAGTGGCTTTCCCAACAACTTTAGGTGTTGATTTGTTTCCTCCAGATGAAAAAATTATAATAAAGTCAGTTATTTCTTGATGCAATCCCACTTATTTCCAAAGAAATAAAAAGATATACGTTCTGAGGAATAGACAAACAATTTTATCTTCCTTTTACAGTAGAACAAGAAGAAAGTGATCGTAACTATTCTCTAGCAGTTCTACATTCTGAATTCCTTTCTCTTCAGTTTCTTGATGTGCCATGTACTTATATATAATCACATCTAAATAAACCATAACATGAAATTCATCAGTCTTCCTCTGACAAATTGATTAGACCATATGTAGTGTAAGTGTCACAGGACATTTTTTTTCCATTTTTCTTCCTAATTCTTGATTCTACTTAAACTATTTGGGCCCTATTAATGACAAAAGGATACCCAGGATGGCTTCACTGATCAGAAAGCCAGGAATGGCTGTTGCATCCCCTCTCCCGATTGGTTCTAGAATAGTGCCTTGGCTTCCTAATGAACATAAAACAAAAGACTTTCTCAGAACTAATTCCCATGCGAGTTATATTATGACTTTTATGAAAAAAAACAAACTTTGATTAAAACATTTGTAGTGATGAAGAATCCATCCCAAAGTTTGATAAGGAGTTCCAGTGCAGCCTGTGTCATTCTTTTGTTCTATTATGTCTGACTTCAAAATCTAGGCAATAAAAAAGGAGCTCTAGTACTAACCAGGTATAAGTTCCCCATGGGAGAAATCTTAAATAAAGGCCGGATTTGTACAAAGCTAAAGTCACCTGAGCTTCTCAGTACAATGTTGCGTCTTACTACAGGTTGGCTTTGCTCTCTCCAGACATCCAAAAGTTGGGCATTTAGAATAAGTAAGCACCAAGACTACCCTAAACAGTCAAAGGTGAGAGACAAGTACGTGCAGAAATACTGTACCATCTATGGAGTAGTGCAGTTTTGTGAGATGAAAACCACTTTGTAAGTCCATTCTTTCACTCTCTTACTTATTCTCCATAATTTTCTCATTTATTTTGTCTATTTTTTCATGTTTTAGACCATGTACTTCGGTGCTGGTCCACAACTTTGCCAAGTACACTTGTAATATAACTTCCCTACAACCTCTTAATATTTTGTTCTTTATACATTTAAGGATTATAATGGTTCTCTTGCCTACAAAACAGTGCTGAAGGATCATATTTCACTGTGACCCAGCTAGTACTGGCCAGGATAGAGCACCTGGACTTTTAAAGATGGTAAAATTTCTTCCCAACTGATGAGCTTGCATGTACAAATATTAAAATGCCTGTTTCTTCCTTTGTTGTGGTTTAACCGCAAGAAAAGTAACTCTATCCCAGCCAAAACCAGAACTTACTTGCACTCTCTTACTAAATTGTTGGATCATTCTACGTGAGTGACATGCCCTTAAGGATTAACTGTATTAATTAACTGGCTTATAGTCAGAAAACAAGGAAGACCCCCAAATACATTTTATAAATGTCTTGCTAGATCACTGTGTTATGTGCTGCTCCTGTATACAGTGGAAAGTGACTTCTCATCTCTTACTTTTGGGTCCCCACAGAATTTAAAGCAAGAGTTTCTCTATGTCATCATGAGTTTTGCTGCTATTATCAGTGACTCATCAGGTATAGTGTAAGAACACTCTGATACTCATTCCTTTCCCATTCCCAGATTGCATGAATTACATGATTACATGAATTCCTGCTCTCTGATTCCCTAGTCATCTGCTGATGGAGCGCTCTTCATAATCGGGATTTCCCACTAATTATCTCTAGATGTTTTAAGTTGTGTGTGTTGAAAGGTGACTTTGTAGAGCAAAGTTTCCAGCCTAGGACCTTTCCTCACTGGTGTCTTCATACTTTTACTTCTGTTCCATACTTTTAGTTCTGTTTTACCAACATAAATAGAAATAGAGTCAAATACTGTATTTCTTCAATCAATTTCTTACATTTCAGTAAAATGTTTATGTTGACACTTTCCCATTAAATTAAAGGTCTATAAATTGCAGAGAGTTAACATTTATGGCATTTGGCTTTGTTGTAAAGGCATTTAAAATAAAATATATTTTAAGTTCAGATGAAGCTTTCTCCTGTAGGTTATCTGTAAGCTTCCTCCCTCATGTGTTACATCAAAGTTCTACCTCTTCCTTGTCTAGCAACTGCTATCCCACTTCTATCTGAGTAGAGAAACAAGCCATCTAACTCAGTGGGTCATCTGTTCTCTAGCAGAACAATGACTTTGGCCTGGTTGGGGTTGTTTTGATAATATGGTCAATGTTAGGTATCTTGAAATCCTGAATCTTTAAAACTGGACATATGGGTATCTACATTATCCAAAAGTCATGGGGCAGAGCCCACTGAAATCCATAAATACTGCCTGTTTATTCCAAAAGAAACCTTGAAACCTATGTATTTAACAACTATGATCCATGGTAGTATATGCAACCTGTTGTTTCCCACCTCTCTCCTTCCTGATTTCTATCCACTAACCTACATTTGCAAAAGTTTTAAGCTGGAGGCTGAGAAAATATTTGGGGAAGTATCATTCTATTGCTGTCTTCTGCTGTTCTCTAGACATCCGCCATTGGCTGTTACAAGAGATGTCATCCTGGGCTAAACACACCTTTGGTTTGACTGCTTTTATGTTTCTATGTTCCTGTAAGCCTGAAAATTCTCTGTTTGCACAAGGTAGGTTGTGATTGATAAAGTCTTAGATTCCATCCATACTGATATGCTCTAGTCTGAGGTGCAAACTCTGTAATTGTTCCTGAACAGCTTGCTATAATGCTGAGAACTGACAGCAGGGAAGCGCTGCTGGAATACGGAAATGTGAGATTTGCTTGAGGGTATTGAATGATTACTGAGATAAGGAAAGGATGGGAGCTGGAACAAGGTTTCAAAGAGACAGGGGTCTATGATATAAGCCTCAGATGAGCCAGGATGTACATCTTCAGACTGGAAGTTAGGACACGTGTGAGAAAATGGAAGACTGAGACATATGCTGCAGGGCAGGTAGTGATGGAGAAGAAAAGGGAATGCATGGTCCTTTCGAATACAGGTTAGAATCCAAGATTCCTGAGTCAGCTGGTAAAAAGACAACATAAAATATTCGTTTATCTCTCCCTAATGATTGAGTTGCACAGAATTCACATATGATAGTTTTCTCCTGCTTTCATTTGCTATTAGCTCATGTCACCAGAATTTGTTCTATTTGTTCAAAACTCCTGAGTTTTGAACTCTTTTTACAAGCCCAGGGATGTAAATTTGCTTCAACAAGATAGAATTTCTGATGATTGTTTTTCTAGATTGCCTTTTAGGAAGTTACCTTCTAAAAGTAATTTGAAGAGTGTTAAGACTACAGAGACTAAAACATTCAAAGAGTAGAAAGCACTCGAACTCATGCTGCTTGTGAAAACTTAATTCAAATTCCTGGAATATAGGTACTATGATACAGTTTTTTATTTATGAGATCACCTACTATTTTTGCCACAGGCCATTCCTTCCTTTAGTACACAGGATGTGTTCAGAGTATGAAGTAATGAAGTAGCCCATTGTTTGTATGACCCTTTCCTCATCTACTACAAAAGCTACACAGTGCAGTGAATGAGGCAGAAGGTTTCAGGAAGAAAATGTTGGTTGTGTGTTTTGGACAGAAGAGTATCTCCTGAACAACTGGATTCTCTCCTTGTCTCATTTCAATGAATCCTATGTGAGGCTGAAACTCATTTAATTCAGATTTGGGATAGGCAATGGGAGACACATATTTTTCACTTCCTAGGTACCCAGCCTCATGCTCTGGAGACTTCTCAACTGCAAGCAAAGTTGATGTCAGATATGATTGCCAAATGAAGTGTAAAAATAAATGCTATATCCTTGACAAATGTAGCCATCCAAAACAGGCAGACAAAATAACACATATTTTTGACACTAATATAATTGTACCTTAGTTCTCTGTGTATAAAATAGGGATAAACGGACTGAAGTTTTTGAAGATGTCATCTGCCAGTGACAGGTATCAAAAGAATCATAGAATCATAGAATATCCTGAGTTGGAAGAGACCCACAAGGATCATCGAGTCCAACTCTGGATTCCACACAGGGCAACCCAGAAGTTAAACCATATATCTAAGAGCATTATCCAAATGCTTCTGGAACACCAACAGGCTTGGGGCCATGAGCACTTCCCTGGGGAGCTTGTTCCAGTGCCTGACCATCCTCTCAGTGAAGAACTTTTTCCTAATATCCAATCCTAATTTACCCTGATGCAGCTTTAAGCCATTCTCTTACATCCTATCACCAGACACCAGAGAGAAGAGATCAGAACCTCCCTCTCCACCGCCCCTCATGAGGAAGTTGTAGACAGCAATGAGGTCACCCCTCAGTCTCCTTCACTAAGCTGAATAAACCTAGTATCCTCATCCGCTCCTCATAAGTCATGCCGTCTAGTCCCTTCACCATCTTTATTGCCCACCTTTGAGCACATTCTAATATTTCTATATCCTTCTCATGTTGTGGAGCCCAAAACCACACACAGTACTG
The DNA here is from genome assembly GCF_000687285.1 of Phaethon lepturus. Lineage (NCBI taxonomy): Eukaryota > Metazoa > Chordata > Aves > Phaethontiformes > Phaethontidae > Phaethon > Phaethon lepturus. The sequence goes on from NW_010548210.1 coordinate 26,401, forward strand.
AGGATGGGTCCACACCAATGCTGCATATAGTGGGACAATAACTTATTTTGACCAATTAGCTATACTGTGCCTAATGCACCCCAGGATATGGCTGGCCCTTTTGGTTACCAGGGCACATTATTGACTCATATTGAGCTTACCATCAATCAAACCCCGCAGATCCCTTTCTGCAGGGCTGTGCTTGCACTCCAGCGTTTTGTCCCGTAGTATATGCATACCCAGGATTACACCATCCCAAAGAAAATTATTTACAGCATGGAATGGTGTTTCTTTAAGAAAGCATGAACTGAATACCCTAACATGGACATAAAACAAAATGTTAAAGGGTATTCATGAATGTCATTCACCTTATATGCTGAATGAGACAGAGGTGATATGAAAAAGGAGTATTAGTGCAATTTGGGAGTATGACATAATGCATATGCTCAAATGTGCATTGCCAGTCAGGATCACAGGATGGGGATTTTTGAGTCTGACTCAGCATAAGCTGACAAAATGGGAAGAGGAACTGCTTGTTGAACTGAATGTAGGCAGCAAGACTCAAGGATGGGAGATAGCAGCTCCAGGGAGTGGCGAGTATTTCTCAAAAGCCATGTCATGAATTGGCTGTGATTTTCACAGTTGGCTTTTCAGAACTGAACTGAAGTTGCATGGGCTTGTAGGGAATGTTGCGCTTCCTAACCTGTACACCTTTGACTTTGCAACCTTACTATTGCTTTGATTACTTTTTCATGTATAACGTATTTATTTATATTGGAGAGCACAAGATTGCTTGTGAATGAAAAAATGTTCTTGAAAAAAGATTATAGTTTTAGAGTAAGAGCAAGAGGTTGAAGGGAAGGTACCTTAAGAGACACTAGAAAGTTAAAAGGGAATGATGGACCTTTGGAGGATCACAGAAGTAAAGAGAATACCACAACAGATTCAGAATTGGGGGTAGGGTTGCACTAGTGAGGGTGCTGAATTTGAGGATCAAGCACTGGTTAATGCAACGAAGAAGGAAGAAAAATTTTGTGTATGTGGAAAAGAGGCTGCAATATGATGACAGATGTTTAAAGAACAAGAATTTTAGTTTCCTGGACACAAGTGAAAGACTCATTTTGCAGTCATTCTAAAGGAAGAAATGGTAAGGTCAGTAAGGAGTCTTATGAGTTTCATCACACCATCTTGTCTTCGTGGAAAGTAGGGTTGGATCCTTCCCATTTACAAGGCTCTGTGCAGCGCATATTTTGAGTCTCAAGGCAAGGGAGGGACTGTACTGTTTAGCATACTCTCCCATCCACCTTATAGTTCAATGAAGCCCTGGTGGAAAGATCCTGTAGTAAATTTCCTGATTGTGTCCTGCCCTAACTAATTTTTCCAAATGGCCTTTTAGCATATAAAACAACAATGCATTAATCCAACCTGAAGGTACTGATGACCATGGCACAGTCCTCATCCAACAGGAATGGACAAGTTGCCTAAAAAAGCAACTTTGTTCATTGCTAGAGCAGGCTTGGACACTTTGAATGAAACTCAAGAAAAATGGCTTTGCTTTGAAAATGAAAAGGTTTGCAAAAAATAACCATTTTTCCAGTTTTTGTCTATGAAGTATGTGTCAAAATATTGTCAAAACTATCATGACAGTGATTTGCAGTGAGAGAATCTTATGATTTTTAATAATTTGGTTTTTTAAAATTAAATTTCCTACAAGAAATTTCTTCAAGAATGTTTTAAAAACTGACCAATTTTAAGCCTTATGAAATAGAATTCACTTCACAATTTCATATTTTGCAGATTTTTTTCTCTTAGCCAGCTCTAAGCAATGCTAATAACCAACTAAAAACTACATTATGGATCTTACTGAGATAAAGCAGAAGCCAGATAATCAGTCAAAAACTACTTATTCCTTTTCATATATGTAGCATCACTTTGATTTATGCAGGCTAGCAGTGCAGTTTCACAAGTGGGATACACATTGTTCCCCTGTGCTCCCCACTGCACTCCCTTATTGCACATGCAGCAAGATCAATGTGTTGGTCCAACTGAAAATTGGCCAATTTTTAGCCACATGAATGCTCACGTCAGCATAGAAAGGTGACAGAAATTTATAGCCAGTCACTGAGGACAGGACCGCTACTTTTGGCAGCAGCTTTATCATGCAGCAACTTGCCTGTGGTGAAACCACACACTAAACCTCATGGTGCATAATCTTATTCAAGCTCCTCAGTATGAGAAATACTCGGAAAATAAAGGAATACCATATGCATTTAATGGAAAGAAATAGAGTTGAAGGTTCCTGTATACTGAAGCCCCTTCTTTCAACACTGCTCTTACAGACCCCACAGAGATCTTCAACCTGTAAGTAGAAAGATCTCGTTTAACAGGAGACTAGAAAAGGTTTGATTTACCAAATCCAGTATCTGATTAATATTTGTGATAAAATAGTTTTTGAGATCCATTGATGAAAACATAGAAAGAAATTTGATTTAAAAAGAATACATATAATTTTCTTTATATATATGAATATATACACAGATACTGCTCCAAAGATAGGTTATGGTAAGATGAGAAGCTATGTTCATGCAACTACCTCCTGGTGAAATTAAGTCATTCTGTCCTCCTTCAGGCTTCTCCTGTGGTGTCTCTGGGGGGGCTTCGGTACCTGTCTGACACATAAGTCACTTCAACTCACTAAGGTGGCAAAAAGCTATTTGCTTTTTTTTTTTCCTTAATCAGTTTAGTAGGTTGGAGAACAAATGTTATTAATTTGGGCAGGGCCCCAAATATAGCTGAATGTCATAGCTGACAGCTTTTCTCAGCAAAATGTCACTAAATCAACATGAAATGATGCTATTTTAGACTTGGAGTTACAGTTTGAGGACAGTATAGAAAAGCTAGTTGTAGAAAATTATCCTAAAGTTGATTTGGTGTAAATTACATGGAAAGAAAACAAAAACAGGTCTGTATCTAAGCCTCTTGATTTCATAGGCAAATTTTGGTAAACTACAGGTCCTAGTTAATAAGCCAGCTGAACTGAGGAGGTCAGGAGTTTGAAATGGAAATGATTTGCTGTTTCTTCAAGGGGCAAGTGCTAACACAGTCCATAAAAAGGATAATTGAGAATAAGTAGAGAGCTTTCAGGGAAAG
>NW_010548210.1:29560-34123 GCF_000687285.1 Phaethon lepturus
GCTTTGCTACACATCAAGAAGCACAGAGATAAGATGATATTTTCCAGAGCAGAGTGAGAAAAATGGCAGCAAGTAGTATGAAACAGGACAGTGTCAAAGTTGGAGAGTGTCTGCTAGTAGATTTCTTTGAGAGTTATTCTTGGGATTGATCTTACTGTTTGGCAAAGAAGAGAAAATAAGCTTCTTGCACTGGCTGGTTTCACAAAATTAGGCAGCATCATCAACACAGCTGCAGTGGGATGTCATATGGAAAAACAATGAATGACCTTGATGACTGAACTAATGGAAACAAAACAAACTGCTATAATACAGAATGCAAGGTCACGCACTTGGAGGCTAATAAAAATTTTGCTGTTAAGAACTTTCCCAGTACATAAATACTACTAGAATAGATAGTGATTATCTAATGTAGTTGTGCAAAAAGGCAACTGCACACCCAAGACTGCGATACTTCATGGAGATATGGAAATATTAATGTATTCTATGATGTAGTAATTAAATTTAAAATGGAATATTATGGGAATTTGAACCGCCATCCAAGACAGATGAGTTCAGATTGGGACAGGTGGCAATAAAGGCTAGTAGAATGAGAAGTGGAATGAAGATCTGTTGAGCAAGAAGAGACTGAAAGATCTTTGTTTAGTCTAGCAAAAGGAAGGCTGAGAGGGAGTATGATTACTGTCTATAAATATATCAGGCGTAAACACCAGGGACAGAGAAGAGCTATTTAAGCCAAAGGACGAATAGTGGCACAAAAGCAAATGGATTCTTGAACAAATTTAGTCTGGAAATTAGAAGAAGGTTTCTCACCACCAAAACAATGAAGTTCTGGGACAGATTTGCAACAGGAGTAGAGGGTAAACATATCAAACTACCATTAAGATGGAGCTTGAAAAGTTTCTGGAAGGGATTATGTGACACAGTTTCCTGTAATAGCAAGAAACTGGACTCAGTGACCTATGGACTCTCTTCCAGTCTTAAGGTCCCATATTCTGGTTTGCACTGTCATTTCTTCTCCATAAAGACAAGAGATTTATCCAACTAAAACGCTCAAATGTTTAAAAACTAATAAAAATTATTTTGCAAGTAAAAACTATGCTGATTATTGCAAACTCACTGCAAGTGATTTCAGGATAACACTTTATTGGGTATTACATTCTCAGTCCATACTGCATTGGAATGTCTTCTGCGGGAAGGTTGCCCAGTTTAGAACATAAGTTATTCTTTACTTTTTCAACACTGAAATATGGGATGCAGCATAAAGGTCATTTGAAGACATATTATATCATCCAATGAATAGTAATCTTACAGAATAGTGTATATTGCCTCATTATTTGACCTTTTGAAAGATCACTTTTGGTTAAATAAGTTGCAAATTAAACAGCTGAATACAATTTATTTATAGATACATATTGATTTGTTTATAAATATTATGAAAAGTATATGTAGTTCAACAATCATAAAGAAAACCACAGGTAATGTTTTGTAGAAAGGAATCTTTTTCAATTCCGTTTTTTTTTTCTTTCAGTTCTGTTATGTACAGTACAAACATAAACACACATATGGTATATTTTCATGAAGAGCTTTAGTCTATAAAGAATAGCTGCAATGCCTAGTGAAACTCAAAAATTGGAACACTAATAGAGGACATATTATATAATAAAACCAAAAATGATCAAGGTGTTACTGATCATAGGTGTTTTAAGATTCTATTTTTTTATTTGTTTTTTGTTTTTTAATCTTTTTCTTTCCACTATTTCTTGAAGTTGTGTTTGGCAACCAACTAGTGGACCAGAATTCCATTATGCTATGACCATTAAAACACAACATGTTCCATCAGACAATACAGTTTTGTCTACATCTTTGTTCTTTGTGATGGCCAAGGGGGCTTGAGGACAAATAGACAAAGAAGTGAGATTAAGAACAGAAAAGAAAGAGAAATATTGGCAGAAATGGTAGGGGAAGAAATTAGAGAAAAAAATTAAGATAAAGAGCATCAATAAAAATGTGCAAGGCAGAGATTACAAGGTTTGTGGGGCAGTGCACTATAGAAGCCAACAATAACACGAAAGAAATTCTGGGGGTCACATACTTTACACAGGATTACACTCCATTTTTACTTCCACAGGTGGTGGAAACACACAAACATTTCTATAAACATTTTATCTGCATTCCAAACACAATTTTTTTCCAAGCCAATCTTCAAATCAGTTGTAATAAACTATGTTCTAAAGGGTTTCATGAACCTCTACTTTCCAAGTATTACATATATGAAGTAGAGAAAGACATCTCGTTCAAGTATTTCCTCTTCATTCCTCAGAACTCTATTCTAGACACCCAGACAATTTAGACTGATATAAATCTAAGCAGTGTTCAGGCTGAAGAAGTCCTTCAGTCAAAGGAATACGTTTCCTTCTAATTCTGGAACAAATGACACTATTCTTTATCATAGATAAATATTGCTGATAGCAGGAGGTAGCTTTAAACTATGTTCGTTCTACTCCTACAATATACTATGCATAACTTGAAAGTTGACTTGGTGTTGTTCTTAAGATCCTGCTCAAACATAAATTCTTTAAAATACATCAGATTACTCCTTCTCAGTTCAAATACAGTTGACTGCTTTTTGAGACAATTTTACTCCATGATGGATAAAAGGATGTCACTCTTCTCGTAAGTCATTGAGCATACTGTTGGTTCAGCTTTGTTGAATTTATCTACTGCCAGTCAACACATTTGACATTTTTTAGTGAAGTTGCTGGGATCAGGCCTGTCCATGACGGCAGTGGTATACAGCCTGTAAATACATCTATTGCAGATCTCTGGTGCTCATGAAGACATTTTACTGCTTAGTGTGTGAGATAATGCTAACTCCTTCAAACCATAAAAAAGTATTACTTGATCTGGCTGATTCTTAAAATAATCTGAATTATGCATGGTTTTACAGATGAAGAGGAATTTATCTAGGTGTCTGAACATGTTCCTCCTTTCTCCTGATGTCAGTTAAAAAATAATGGAAAAATCATGGTGTATTTTATTATCTTTGTCTACATTTGAACATACGAATTCAAAAATAGGGTGCATGTCTATAGGGGAACAAGGGTTCTCTGCAGTTATAGACTTTTATATATAAATACATTTCAGTATCATTCCAAAATTGCAAGCAAAACCATTAAAATTTCTGTTTGAACTATATAATCTAAAACATTAATGAAAATGGTCTATTACTACATCGCTACATAGAAGTCTAGATAACACTGTTAGGCAATATCTATTGCTAGAGCAGTGTTATGAGGAAGATGTTCTTTGGTTACTTTTTTAATGACTAATGAGAGTGATAGGTTTCACTTAATGTGTTCTAAATTAGAAAACCACTGGTTTTCTACCATCCATCTCTGGATGCATCAGCTCTCAAAAACGGGTGCTTAGTCCTCTTGAATTTCTTTCTGAACTACAACAGAACTTAAATGTTTATGCAGAAGCACTATTGTAGAACAAAAGACATCTTCCTGAGATATGCAACTGGAAAGGTTGGAAAATATGTAATGTGGAGGATGACTTAACATGGTTTTGACTTGTACCAACCTAGAAGATATTCAAGGCTAATAATGGAAATGATCAGAAGCCAGCTGACCTGGTGGAACATGTGAGATTCAATGTTGAAATTTCAACAGCTGTCTGGTTACTATGAACATAATTAGCTGAACAGTGTGATGCTGTAGAGCCAAGTTTATGGATTTAAACAGCAACTTTGAAGAGACCTTCAGAATGGGGGCGATTCACCTCTGCGGCACTTTCTTCCTTGGCAGTGGTTGTGTTAGAGCTGTTTCACCATCAGCTAACCTCTTTCCGGCATGAGGAATGGCAGTGCAAGCTGCCACCAGCACTGAGGTAACTTCCTCTCCCCCCCCAAACCAAGTAGCCCTTCCGAGCTTCATCTGATGGCTAGGATGGTGTGAACCAACCCCCCATTAATTCTCATCAAGAACATCGAGCAACAGTGTTGGAGAAGCTTCTGGCTTGAGTTGTTGACTGATGCTTGTGTCTCCGGGTGGGACCGTTGGGAAGAAAGAAAATGTATTGTTGTAATAATGGAAGATAGAAAATTTCTGGTCTCTCCCACACATGAAAATTATTAACCAAACACATCAAGGGTGGCAGAGGAAGGAGCCAGCACTTAAGTCACCGCCCGAGAGTAAGGCTGCTCCGCGGGGTCCCCAGACTGAATCCCGCGGGAGGCTCCCAGCTCCGGGCTGGAAATGGCGCCCGCGGCTTGAACCCGGCTCCTGGCGCACACAGGAGGCTCTCTCTAGGGGACACGGCTCCGCGTGGTTGACATGAATTGATACCGGCTAGAGGAGGCAGGGCGCGTATTTGCTCCCTCTCTCTCCCTCTTCTGGGCAGAGGAGGATGAGTAAATGGGGCAGAGCAGGACGAGCGCGCCAGACGGGTGCCTGAGTTCCCCAGGTCCTCGAAGGTGCGGGCGTGAGTGCCATGGCCAGCGCGGGGGGAAGGAGCCGCGCAAGGGAAGTGCGCATCCTCCATTTTGGCGGAGGGCGGGCG
>NW_010548211.1:0-47498 GCF_000687285.1 Phaethon lepturus
CCTCCACCCTGCCGCTCAGCAGGCACTGAGGAGCCGGCGCCGTGTTTTCCTCACGCCAAATAAAGCAGCTCAGGGACGAAGGGCCTGTGCAACCCTCATCGCCTCCCACCTTCCTGGGCGCCTGCCTCTTTCACCTGCCTCCTCCAGAATGGGAACGGACGATTATATTAATCTCCTCCTTTCTCCCCTGAAAATCCCAAGTCCTTTGAAAACAAAATGTTACGCTGCACGCACAGTTCACCTTAATAACAAGAAGGAGAAGATGAATGATACCTGAGAGGTATTTATAATGTCACTGATAGTACTATTGGTGAGCAAGGAGCTCTAAAAAACTACCTTGACTAGAAGAGAATTAAAATCTGCAAATTGCCCTGTGTTTAGGGGAACGGGGGAGCACACGGGAGCTGCTGGGGACTGTTTTAAGAACCTCTTCGCAAACAACTGTTAGAATTGCAGGTACATATTCAGAAGCTTTAATTCAGTCTTTGAAAGTCCCAAGACACGTGAGTCAATTAATAAGGTACTATGTGTTTATCTTCAGAATTAAACCTGAATACCGAGGTTTGGCCGCTCCTGTAGGGACAGGTCCCAGCCCTGCACCTAGCCCATTGTAGCTGGACGTCCAGGGTTACACAGACCTTGACGGATGTCGCTATGTAGCTCTTTGCCAATGATCTTTGTGTTATAAAGCCAGGGTTTCAGTCCCAAATGTCAGTATTGTCTGAATCTTCCTTTCTTTCTGCAGGTGGCCAACACTCTATTTTCCAGTTTTTCTGTCTTCTCCATCCAGAGATGGTCTTGTGGGTATAAAGCCTGTGAAGCGTTTTGGAAACGAATACCGTTATGCAAATTGTTGCTAGAAACAGAGCACAGACCTATGCATTGTAGATTCAGGCTGAGCTCTCACTGAGATCAACTATAACGCTTGTCTAAATAACAGAACGCTTTGCAGAATTGGACAGGTACGCTGCATTTATTTATATAAGCTTTTGGAGACAAAAAGGTGAATTTTGGCATGCCAAATTGTCAGCACACTGGCAGCTGAACCCTATTCTGTCTGTCACAAAGTCCTGTTGGATTTAAATGATATGGTTTTTTTTAGTGTGCTCAAGTCCCTCCTCAACCTCCTTGAGTTTTAGCTGCCTGCTAGGGTGTGAAAAACCATATCTCCACAAAAGAGGAGCTTTAGCCTCATCGGGTGGAAAGGACATAAAAAGTGTTTGACATTACTAAACTAAGCAGCCTTAGACATCATGTGGCAACAAAGCACCTGGAGGAATTAAGTTTTGAAACAAAATATGGTAAATAAATGTTTGAGGTAGGATATACAAGAGGGCAGAGGTTATACTAGTCAGAGGTGCCTGTAATCTTCTATCAGTGTGCTCGGAGTGAAGGGCTGGCTTTCATATTTCATTAGCTGAAGTAATCAAAAAAGCCGAGCATCAGTCAGTCTGGTGCTGATGCAGTTTAGCTTCCGTAGGCTGGAAAACATACTTGTATCCTAAAGGTGCTGCCCAGTAACTTCTTGTGAAACTGTTTGCCTAAAGCAATGAAGGGAACAATGTTTAGGGAAATGCAAAAGTGTGGTGAAAACCCCCTGAACTATTCTGTTTCTGGCCCCATTCATTTAAATCTTATCCCTTCCCCGAATCATAATCCTTACTAACAGTCCAGATGCTAATTTCATCTGGATAGAAAGAGCTGTCATGGAAAGTGGTGGCTCAGGGTACAGGATCTGTAAGAATCAAAACCAAGGCTGTGCTGGCTGGAGAGTGTCTGAAGCGTGGATGGGCAATGGGCCAGGATTTCCCAAAGAAACCAGTGACTGCTTACCCACCTCTCAAACAGGTTTGCAAAGGGCAGTCCCTGAATATTGCCTGGAACAGGTTGCTCAGCAGAAATATTCAATTCAGTTTTAGGACATCGTGGCTGCATGGAGGAAACCTCCTTTGAGAGTGGCGTAGGTCTGTTTTTAGGGGACTTCTTGAGATATTGCCATTTACAGTAGTTGATACAGCTGATTACCATGGTTACCACACAGCAGCATTATGCACCTTGTTTGTAATTTTGTTTGCACGCTTAGAGAAAGAGAGAGGGAGGGATAAAAAGTGTATTTGAGAAGTGTAGCCTGTACTTAACTCATAGGGGTCTTGTAAGGTTGAATTAGCCAATATTTTCTGCTTTGCTTTGGAGATGTAAAAACTACTCATGTTTTATTACTGGGTTGTTTTTTTTTTTTTTTATTTGGACAAATCTTGCCAGGTTTAATAAGTCACATTTCTTAAATAGCTCAACCTTTTAGACCTGTAGGAAGAATTTTATATTATGGGAAAACCTTTGCTCCTAAGGAAAAGAGAAGATCTAGTAATTAAGGTGCTGAGCTGCACCTTAAAAGATCTCAGTAAAATTCATGGCTCTGAGAAATCCTTCCTGGTAGTAAGTCACTTCATTTAACTAGGACTCAGTCTATGCGCAGTGGAGGGTAATACTTTCCTTTTTCATCTGGTCTACTTAGGCTGTAAATTCAGAGACTAGAGACTGTCCTCGACAACCGGTTTGCATCTAGCACAGCTGTAATAAGAAGCTAGTCCTAACTGTGGCTTGTGTTGCATTGAATAACCATGTCAGCCATGCACAATTTAAGGATGGGGTAACTATTTTGCTTGAGTTGTTTAGACGTCTTCAGTGGACAGTCTAAAAAGTGAAGGAGATGTCATTGTAAATTAGCTACTTTTTCTGACTTTAGCTGTACAAACATTCGTAGTCAACGGACTGCAGTTTTATTGCAGAGTCATGGGAGCTATTTTACTCTGGTATCTTTAAATTAACCAAGGTGTTAACTAGTGTAGTAAAGATAATGGCTCTTTTAGTCTTACTGAGGCTCCATGCAGACTGGGAAGCTGGATCTTCTGCTTGCAAATGCTCGCGTACCGACAGTGTCATCATTTTACATCAGCTGGGCATCTGGCTCAGCATCCTGATATTAACGGGTAGATTCCCACTTTAAAACCTTAAGTAAAGTGAAGAAGGGATGTCTCAGTTACTCTAATTCATCTTGAAATTGAGAATCAGGTGATTAATGAAAGCTTTAGCAGATGCGAATGGGAAGATAGGTAGAGAAATAAGATTTTTCTCAATGCCCTTTGTGACAGGGTTATGTTAGAGGGCCATGACCCATTATCCTATCTTGGAGTTGCTGGGCAGGATTGATATGAAACATCAGGAATACAGTATGTCCAAATTCCAGAGGGCTTGCTTATGCTGAGCTCTGAAAAAGTAAAATACAGGCAGAATATGAGCCAGCAGCTCAGGGTGCAAATTTTAGGCACATGGAATAAACTGTAAAGCATGTGAACTCTCCCTGCCATGCAGAATGGCTAAAAATATTGCATAAATCCAAGCTGAATGCTGGAGGCCTTTTTTTCTTTTTCCTCCTAAGCAGATCTCTGGTAAAAATAATTTCTGTGCCACCAGAGAACTCCTGCGAGAATGTACTCTAAAGGCTGATGGGATGGGCTAGTTGAATATATTATTTCTCGGAACATTTTAAAGAATATGTTTTTATTGGGTTTTGTTAAAGTAATATGAAAGTAATAAGTGCTTTGTGTCTCTTTGCTATGTAACCTTGCCTCCGGACTGTGCTGACCAGGTCTCCAAAACAAAGATGACGAATATATCCATGTGATCCTTGTAAAAAGCACAAATATATTATCCCTGATGCAAACTATTCCAAAGAATAAAATCTTTCTTTCTCATGTTGGTAGGTATAACATTTTATACGGCATTCTTAGTAAGAGTTTCTAAAAGAGCTATTGCATAAAAAGGTGAGAGGGGTGAATAATCAGGTCTAGGCAAAGAAGAGGTATTTCTTTTTTTTATCTTAGAGCTGCACCACAAGAGAAATGACATCCCAGTTTTAATTTGTTGTCTGTAAACTGGACAACTGGATGCAAGAGATCACTCATGAGAGCAGATAGTCTGGCTGCCTTTCCCTGCACACATGCAATGAAATTTCTTTTCTTCTTTTCTCTCTGCTACAGATGCATCTGAATCTTTGTTTCAATTACATTCTTTAAAATTAATTGCACTTTTGAAGTTCTGTAGACATGAAGCGGAAGATATTCTGCAAAGCCCATGAATGGAGATATGAATAAAGTATTCTGCATAAATATGCCCAGACTTAGGCTGAGGAGGAAACAACATCTGATCAGAGGGTTTTCTTGAACTGGAAGAAGTGGTCCAGCCCTCTGAGCAGTGGAGTGGTGACTGAGGGCTTAGCTTCAATGTCTTTAGTTGTACCTCAGGAAGGAGGTGACGGAAGGTACTGTAGCTTTGATAGCAGAGAGAGGCTGCTTCGGGTCACATCAACTCTTATTTTAACTGGAGACTGGTTCTTCTCGTTTGCCCTTCAAAACCGAGGTTTTATAGTAAGTGTCAGGACCCTTGGGTCAGCAGAGCAGAGGCAAGGCAGGCTGTCCCAGCTCGGCACGGCTGCACCGGCTGTCCCGGTGCTCCTTTCTGGCAGCCCGGCTCACCGTGGCCGTCGGCTCTTCAGCCAGCTGTGCAGCTGGGACCTCAGACTGGAGGTGTGGAGGCAATTCCAGCTAGCACTGGGTGCCTACGGTATGTTGCCTGTGTTTAAGTCCAGACGATTTCACACTAAGGGCCCTCTTCTAAACACTCAATGAGGTGGACTCTTTCGAAACTTCATGGGTGATAGCTCTGGAAGTAGAAAGTCTTCATGACTCGCTGAGTATAGCCTGTGAGGAATGATTGAAGCCATCTACTCACAATCCCACTAATCCCCTGCCATGTCTCCGAGACGGGACATCAGAATTCCTCCGATGACTGTATCAAATGCCACGCTCAAGTCCTGCTCGAGGAGTTATTTTTCAGAGTTACGATAAAGGAAAATGTAGGTTATTATGAGAAATGGATATAAATTTAATAACAAGGTCTGATATAAGCAGGAAGGCTTTTTACATTGTCTGTTCTACTAAGATTACGGACAGCCTCTATAATGTGATGTGCCAGCAAAGCAGAAAAATGTTTTATGCTATTACAGCCTGGTGTTGGGAGTGTGGATCTTCCCTTTTCAGTGATTTGAGTGTAGTGGAAAGACATCTGTGTGCAAATAACAGGAACAAACAAACAAACATAAATTCAATAGCTGAGAAAATCTTTGGAGTACTATGACTGTTTTCCCAGAAAAACTACTAAAGTGTGTCAAAGCGAATGCTCCAAAAATCCAACTGTCCTTTTAGAGTTAATTCAGGAACTGCACTGATTTTAATAGAAAACTCTATAGGTTGGACATGGCCTTTTAATACAGGGCCTGAGCATTTTGCTACCTGATGCTTTGCGACTGTTTGCAGCCTTGAGGAAGTTATTCACAGCAAGAGGAACAGATGCTGGTGGAGGGTTTGTACAACTGGGTGTTTTGAGGAAGAACTGCTGTTGAAGGAAGAGGGACTAGCACGCCTTTTGTGAAAAGGCTGATTTACATTTAAGTCGGTAACCATTGCATTGACCGTTGCTACAGAACATAGATGTAGTGGTTATGCTGAGTGTAGAATTAATTAGCAAAAGCTTTCAAGGTTATGAGGTACTGGGCCAGTGTTTCTGGTTTGAATTCAATGGATTCTACAGCAGAATGCAGCTGGGTTAAATGCAGGAATGAATCAACCTCAAGAACATCACAAAAAATGATGTTTTCATGAGGTTTCAAGCAAAGAGATCAAATGGGAGACACTTGATAAATGCGTAGAGAGCCCTCCCGTGCTGTTGTACAGTGAACTGGTTGTTCTTACTGTCTGAATGAAACAATGGCAGAACATTATGCAGTTTCACAGCAGAGGAACTTCCCAAGGTGTCTCAAAAGAACATGAAGACAGCAAGGTGAAGTAGCCACCACTCAGAGCTGGCAACACTTTCTTCAACTGGTTGTCTTTGATTAAGTCATGGTCTCTTTCAGCAGAGAACAGGCACAGGTCACTGAATCAAGAAGTATGGTCCATACGTTTATGCACAGTGCTCAGGATAAGGTCCCCATCTCATTTACTGAACACTAGTCGAATCTTGTTTCAAACAAAACGTTTTCCCTGCCTTGTAGAGGGATGCTTGTCACCACGGTGTCTGAGTGCCTGATATATGTTGACAATTTTACCCTTTCCGTGACCCAGTGAGCACAGGATGTGGTGTTAAGAGCATTTCATACATGAAGGGCACAGACATAGAGAAGTGATTTATGTGAATCCGTACAGGAATTCTGCAGGAAAGTTGGAAAATACACCACCATGGCTGCGCTTGGCAGTGGCGGGGCATGGTAGAAGGGGGGCTGTAACACTGAGAGGAGCGGTGCTGAACGCCTGACATCCACACTAAATTTGTTTTGGAGGCTTTACTTCAGACTGGGTCTACTCTCATCCAGGGAAATGAACTGGGGTGCACCTGGAGCACATCTTTTGGTTTAATTTAGCCTCCAAAAAGTCCATTTTGCCTACTCTGAGACTCCTCATGGTATGAGCCTACAGATGATGATTAGGAGACTTGATTCTAGCACAGAGTCCTGACCGGAGCCAAAGTACTGGTGTAGACACACCCTCTGTTTCCTTCTGCACTCAATTAATCTACAGTATTTAAGGTGAATCCCAGGAGGCATCTCCTACAGCGTCTCTGACATCACGTGTAAAAGCAGGCAATTACTTGCAGATTATTGATACTGTCCTTGGCTCACTTTTCTCATTTAAAATCTTCCTCTCGGCGAGTTCGCTGCCTCACATGGCTTCAGCTATCTGCTTTGCATCAATGACTTACAAATCTACCTGTTCTCTCCTGACCTCCCTGCCTCCGTCAAGTCCAGCAGCTTGTCGTGTTTCTTTCTGAAATTTCCCTCTGAATGTCTTGCCCTCCATTTAAACTTCACATGGCAGAAACATCATAGCTCAGTGAGCTCCTTGAAGTCGTTACAGCAGGAGCCCAGACAGCCATTAAACACAATAAAATTTTACATATGTCTTAGGTTAGCGGTAGAAAGAAAAATGTTTCAAATAATTGAGCTAATTTTTTATTAGGTATTTTATTTCAGTACTGTATTAAATAAGTGTACTTCAGTAACTGTACTTCAAGTGTTTTATAAAAGATAGAACAAAGTTTATCTGCTATAATGTTTAGTTGTGCTTTTGAAAGAAATTTCTCAGGCATCACAGAAGGCAAACATCCATTCTCATACTTGTCATGTTTGACATTGTTGGCCACAAGCTACATTCGCCTGTCTCAGGGAGGCTGTGAGCCCCAGGGTAATGAGCTTAAATGGTGTGAGACCTGCTTCGAGGCATAGTTGCATCAGGCACTGGTAGGAAACAGCACTGCTGTTAGGAGACCTCTGACTGGTACGATCCCACAGATTCCCCTCTCTCTATAGTGTTATTCAATATATGAGTCATAGGGTTTAGGTATCTCTGAATCCAGGATCTGGAATAGCTAAATCCTCATCTCTGCAATGCTGACCAAGGTTGTGTTGCCATAAAAAGGTTGCTCGTACCTTTTCACCACAGGGCAGGGCCATTAAATGACTCAAACAGGGAGTTATGTATTTTGATGTTGTCAATAGTAAGAGGCATGTCTGGGTCAGAGAGCTATTCTGTGACTCACGATGAGCCTGAAATGGAGATTAGGAAGGAGGAAAGGACACAGAAGAAGTAGTCCCATGTCCTGGAGCAGCAGCTACACACAATCACCCAACTCTCCTGCTTCCCTGGGGAACACTGCCAGAACCTCCCCAAATCTCCTCCCTAACTGCCTGTACTAGAAGCCATGCAGAAGAGGTTGTGTTTGAGGAGTTAGTGATCTTGAACAGGCTTCATCTGCTGTATTTGCCATCATATTTAGGGCTTGAGAAGCCTATGTGTTATTAATATAATCTGTAAGTCATAACATATTTGAGAGAGGAAAAGTCTATGTGCATCAAGGGGTAGAATGTATTGGTCTTGACCAGGAGACCGTTGCATGTTGAGGAGTTGGTGATCCACACAGCAGTTAAGCTGGGCAGCCTGTGCCATGCTGTGCTGTGCTGCACATCTAGAGTGGCCTTCAGGCTGTGTTGTTCTGCACAAACCCCCTGGCCACAGGACAACGTGGTCCATCTCATTGTAAAAGCGATCCTGCAGACAGCTCCCACTTGGTACCGGTAATTACGCTGCCTGCGTGGCCTTGCCTTTCTCTAAAAGAGCAGCAAGAAGTTGTTGTGCAAACGTCCTTTGTGAATAGAGTTGTTTTCTTGTAAGAAAATTATATATTAGCTCAAATGACCAAAAAGGAGTTATTTCTCTCTATGGACAGGATCTGTGCACTGTGCTGTGGGAAAATCCATCTAGGATCTCTGATGCTGCATGAACATGGGGTGCCACTGTCTGAAGGGTTTACTTGCTCTCTGTGTTACTCTTCTTATTCTGTCTTATTAAAACAGTTATCAGTCTGCCTTACCCAGCAGCTTGATCATCACTAAGGAACTTTCACAAACATTGTGCACTGGCAGGGTTGTCAGTGTTGGATGACTTCTGGAATGAAAATTTTCAGGCAATGTTCCTCCGTTTCTGGGTAAAATTTCCCTAGACCCTCATAACACGACCAATTCAAACTGAAGTTGAGGTTTCACTTCACCTCATGAAGCAGCACGGGGTGTTGCTCTCCACCAGTCCCTGGGAGACTTACCTTGCCCAACCATCCTGGGCAGTGATGTCTCTGGGTACTTCTGTTTGTCAATCCCACAATTTTCTGGTCCTTACCTCAGCAAGGGAATGTCTGCTGTGATTAGTAAGGAGGAGACTGAAGAAATCTCTGATTTGGCAGAAGTCCCCCTTGATTGATTTCCAGATCACAAAAGATAACCAGCTGCCAAGCCTCAGGAACACTCCAAGTAAGCATTCCCATAAGCAGACACCACACGTTTGACAGATGTTAGTCACATTGCTTAATGCTCCACTGGATGCTACAGATGTAAGCATGGTATAAGAACCTATAGAGGAAAAAAGGGGGTAGAAAAAAAACACCAAATGACAATTTCCCTGAAGAGATTGTTTCCGCATTTCCTCGTCTAGATTCTCAATGCAGGTTGTGTTGTATAATTAATAGCATATCACCTTTATTCCCATACCAGTCAAACGCCTTACAGGCTGTCATCTAAAAACACAGGCATAGATTTTGTGCTGTGCCAGATTTCAGCTAGCAAAAGGTTATGGGAGAATGTTAGAGTCGGTTATAGAATTTTAATTCCGGATTATTAACTTTTATATATACACATATACATATATATGCAAAGGTTTAGTCGACCCATGGTCCTCTCTAACCGCTGCCTGTTAGATACACCCAAAGTGCTTTCCCTAAGCTTTGGAAGGAGGAAGGCAAGAGCAGCACTTCTTTGGTTAGCAGAGTCACATGGCAAGAAGGGTCAGCTGCAGGAAATTATTTTTCCTGGTATCCTGTCCTAGGATTTCTTTGAAGCTCCACACCACAATTTATATTCCTAAAGTCATGAGAAATAATGTCTTTCCTGAAACCAGCTCTTTTCTTTCTCCAGCTGTACTTGCCATATTTCAAAATGTGCACAAGCTGTGACCCCCGCCATGCAGGACAGAGCTTTCAGCTGTTGATATCCAGCCATTTCCTGCACTATTTTCCTTACAAGCTCAGAACAAGGGCTGTAACAAGGGCTGGAAGACAGGATGGCTGATGTTGCATGCTCAAAAGATGAACTGGTCTGGGAATGTAAGTTCAGTTGTACAGGTATTCCTTGGGGCTGAACATATCCCTAAATTTTTTACCTCATGCCATCATTACAAGACACTGTGAAATCTCACTGTTAAATATTTTGTTCTGTTATCTGTGTTACATAAGGCTCTGGAATAAAATCCTGAACAATTTAGCTTGCTGGTGTGTACAGAGTAGTAAACAGATACAAATTTGAAAGGAAAGAGAGAAAAAAATGCCCTCGAGAAAGTATGAATGAGCTTGAAAAGGGCAAATAAAACAGCAGAGACATTTATATTGGTCTCTCCTACTGCTCTGAACAAAACAATTATGAGATAAGAGAGGCAAAAATGGGAGGAAATTCTTTCATTTTTCATGTTGGAGGTCCGAAGGATCCAATAGCCTGTTTATGAAGAGCAATAAAGAAGATACATGAACTCAGTAAAGATGTTGTTACAAACATATCAGCCTGTTTGGAAAGGCCAGGAGTTTGGATTTTTGGGTGGCTTTTTTGGTGTTTCGGTAGTATTGTTGCCTTTTATACACAGCTATCAGCTAAGTTTTTAAGGGTGGAGTTTTTTTTTCAAGAGAGCAATAACTAAGAAGAATGGTTTGTTGTAACTGGCAGAGAAGACTAATGCTTTTATTTAGGATTTGAAAATGGTATGAAAAAGAGGCAGATGGGAACCTGAAGTTAATGAAGCTTAAATAAGCAAATATAATATTGGCCAGCTTTTAAACAAAGTTAAAACCAACTATTCTTTGTTCCTAATTTGAAGTTTTAAAAACCAGAATGCATTTGCCTGATACAATGATGCTAAAAATGGTGGCTAATGTTCAGAAGGGAGATTTATCACTTTTTTTGTTTTCTAGTCTGAAATGTGTGTTCTTCTGAAATGGTGCAGGGAAGCCCATCTTTCTGCCGGTTAAGGGATCATTTTCACAGCATTATGGCACTTAAAAAGCAATAAAATTAATGTATGTATATTTTTTTCCTGAATTTTCTCCCTCTTGTCTAAAGATAACAAAATAATATATTCCAGTACAAAAATGTGAATTTGTTACCAGCCTACTAGTGACTGTATTACCCTGTGGAAGAAAATCCAGGCTTAGGAACAACTGTAAGGTCTCCACAACTCTTCCACTGTCTCCGCCTACCAAGAAGCATTTTTTCTTAGCAAAATCTAGCAGTCCGAGTGATGTGTCTGCTGCAATAACTTTTAATAGTGCTGTATTCTCCTGTCATAATTAAGCATCAAAAAATGTTTAGACCAGAAATCTCTCCAAGTCAAGAAATCAAAAATTAGGTAATTCCATAATCTTTTAAAATTATTATTGGTGTAATAACCCCCTCTGGGGATTAACTACAGTAGGAAAGCCTGTGATTAAGGTTGTTCAGCCCTTATCATTGTTGAATACTGTTTTCAGTGGTTTATAACTTTGCCAGACTGTAATAATTTTGATTAAAACTTTCCCAAAATGTGAAAAGTGTCTGTGTTTAGCCGAATACTTTAGGAAGCTTTCAAGAAAAATGAATCAGCCCTTTTCAAAACTGGGTCAGGGAAAAGATATTTTTCTGCCAATATTAAAACAAAAATCTCACAGTTGTTTTATTAACAAGTTTTTGCCTGTTCTGCTTTTAACTGTTATTTCAGGCAAGGGCTTGAAATTTGGCAGGTTGTCTGTGTGTCAGGGAAGTGTTGTCCTTGCACACAACTACCTCCGTTTAGCCAAGCTGTTAGTCCCTGAAACATCTTTATATGCTTTTTGTCACTGGAGGGTTATTCTAGGACCTAAAGGTTTCAAATCGAGTGAGCACCCTGAGAAGGCTGGGACAAATTGGAGAATTCTGTAGTGCGAATGGCTGGGACGTGAAGCACAGCAGCAGGAGGAAAATGGATGTGGTAGTAGTGGTTGGGATCAAGAGCTCAGAGGTGGGTCTGTGGTTTGGAGGTGGAGGAGAAAAGTGGACAAATCCTGTTGAAGAACTGGGGAGGGGAAGATGGTTGAACAGTAACTGGACTCATTTGAGGAGGCCCCAGGACTGACATTTTCACAAGGACAGACTGTAGCTACCTGTATGAGTAGGACAGTGTCGGGGCACGTGTCCCAGCAGCGGAGTACTATGGTTTATTTTGTTATATTTGCTACATGTATTTGTTGTTACAGCTTTGGCCTGCATAAATCATCACACTCCCAGATGGTGCTCAGGCATGGTCCCAGCACTAGCATGTCTCAGGGACAGTTTGGGGGTAGGCTCTCAGTTTTGGGCTGATGGGGAAAGCTAGATGTTTTGAAATGAACCATCCCATCTCAGTTGGCTTTAGTTGTAAATCATACTGAAAAAATACCCATTTATTCCCCTCATTCACACCCAGAGGATGAGAAATAGCATCTACTATCAATTACTTACTTACTCCCACTGTCAGGTCTCTATAGAGCAGATCTAGAGGTTTCTGTCTGGCTGGGAGACAGGACAGGAGACAATGTGGTGCTATGTTATTTTACAGTAAAGAGTCAGGTTCATAAATTGGGAAGTTACATACGAAAAAAACCCTCAGCAAAAGAGTATTTGGCTGCAAAAGGGAGGTGATGTGGCATGAGAGAATGGAAGAGGTTGTGCCGTGCCAGACTGTTTGGTATGGCTCTGACTCTCTTCCTTCCGCACTGGAATCTGAGCTGCCTCAGGACCGCAGAGTTAGGCGAACACTCCGGGTGTTGCAAGCTGCAGACCTTGGGAGACATCCCGTTCGGGAGGATCAGTCACCGGCTCTTCACTCTGAGAGCAGACCTGGGCCCAGGCAGCCTGCTGGGCTGCACCATTTTTGTCGGAATCGATGGCGTGGGCTCCCAGCCTCCTCGCAGGGCTTAGTTCAGGCTCTGAGTGAACAGACTACAAAATGGGTGGCCCATAAATAAGAGAGTGGGTTGGTACTTGGGTGGTAACAGGAGGCTTGACACCTTCCTCTGAAAAGCCCTTCCCCAGGCTTGACACAGGTCTACAAAGAAAGGTATATGTACATGTAAATAATATGGGTGGGAAGTGACCCAAAGAGTCGCTGCCCTAGAAGTCTCTTGGCTCATTATATTATTGAAATGCCAACTCTCAGGTGAGATGTTGTATTTAAAATTCTATGAGCAGTCCAAATGGATGTTCATCTCATTTAAGGAGAACTAACTTTGAGTGCCAAAGAGGTGGTGCCCCAGGATGGATGGGGTGTGAATCAGTACTTCGTAAACGTTTGCAACTACAAGGTGTTTGCACATAGAAGCTTGCGAAGCCAGAGATGGACTTTAGCTTTGCTTAAGGACAAGTTATACAAAAATCCTGGCAGCTATTCCGGTCAAGTCCTGGCATAATCTCTTCGTGCTATGCCCAAAGACAGAGCCTTTTCCACTTTGCTGTGTGAAACTATCTTGTGGATGGTTTATGACAAAATTTGTTGTGGTCATCAAGAACAGCGTACAGGCAAATGAAAGCTGACACAGGAGATGAAAAAAGGAGGCAGGAGCAGAGAGTCTTGACCTTGTTGCTTGCAGTGATGGGTGGCACTGAAAGGTTTAGACAGCAGGTCTGTGCTCCAAGAGGAAAGACCTTACCCTTCCTATGCTTTCCTTAGGTGTTTGTGAGCAAGGTAGCACTGTTGTGGACAAGGCCAAAATATAAGCAAAGCAAAGGAAATGCTTTTATTCCCCATGATGATTATATAGGTCTTATTTCCAACAAAGTGGAAGAACATCAACATAGATAAAGAACGGTTTGCATATTGATAATACATGTATGCTAGAAGTGCTAGTATTGCCTTGGGTTGTTTACACCTATAGATGGGGTTTATCTCTCCTCTGACAAAACAGAGGTCATTCCCATGTGTTATTTTATCTATTTGGATTTTTAATTACAGATGATTAACTCAGATATTGGCTGCTTGATGTGTGTGTACATGAGCATGCATGTGTGAACACGTCTGACCATTTTTTGCATCAAATCAGAAATCAGAAAACTTCTGTATTATTTATGATTAAAGTATACTAGCAATATTTTTAAAAGTGTAGTTGTGCATAGAAAGGACTGCAGTGCCAAAAGTGACAGCAGAAGAATTAGTGCTTTCTCCAGGCCCTTTTTCTCTTAGAAATGATTGACAAAGTAATTTTCTTGTACTTTAATAAAAGTGTATACATTATACACACCAATAAATCCTCACCGGGCCAATTACACATCATATGACATCTTGTCACAGCACCTAATATCCAAACAATAAATTAAAAGGTATGCTTTATATGCAGATTTGCATATGAGGATCTTTTCCAGTCCCCAGACTCAATTGTCTTATGAACACTACAATACACAAGAAAAAGAAACAAGCTGGATAGTATCTGTGACTAATAAATCCTGCCTGGTGGAACAAACTATATCTGTATGACTTACAAGAGTGTGCTGTATAAGTAACATTTGTTTTACATATTGAAATTATGTTGGGAGATGAAATACTGAACAAATATTGAAGCGCTTCCTTTCTCACAAGATACTCTGCACACATGCAAAGACATATTAGCTATATATATGCAACACAATGTATTTGATTCTTATTCATACCACTTTGCAATGTAAAGGGACTTTTCTGTATAGGAGAAACTCACCTGTTTTTTGTTTCCAAGTGAGGAATTTAATAGGAGATGGAAATTCCAAAAATTGCTTGTATCCTGGTGATACCTGCTAGGCTTTTGAAAAGCTTTGATTAGATAATGTGCACTCGCAGCCCAGAAGGCCAACGGTATCCTGGGCTGCCCCCAAAGCAGTGTGGCCAGTAGATCGAGGGAGGGGATTCTGCCCCTCTGCCCCGCTCTGGGGAGACCCCCCTGCAGGGCTGCGTCCAGCTCTGGAGCCCTCGGCACAGGAGAGACATGGACCTGCTGGAGTGGGGCCAGAGGAGGCCCCAGCAATGCTCCGAGGGCTGGAACAGCTCTGCTGGGAGGACAGGCTGGGAGAGCTGGGGGGGTTCAGCCTGGAGCAGAGAAGGCTCCGGGGAGACCTTAGTGCAGCTGCCAGGACTGAAAGGGGCGGATAAGAAAGATGGGGACAGACTTTAGCAGGGCCTGTTGTGATAGGACGAGGGGTAATGGTTTTGAACTAAAAGAGGGCAGATATAGACTAGAGCAAAGGAAGACATTTTTCATCATGAGGGTGGTTAAAGACTGGCCCAGGTTGCCCAGAGAACTGGTAGATGCCCCATCCCTGGCAACATTCTAGGTCAGGTTGGATGGGGCTCTGAGCAACCTGCTCTAGTTGAGGATGTCCCTTCTCATTGCAGCGAGGTTTAACTAGATGACCTTTAAACATGCCTTCCGATCCCAACTATTCTATGATTCTATGATTCTACGATTCTGTGATTCTATGATTCTATCATCTGAATGCATGGTTTCTAAGAATGTTTCCGGTCTAAAGGCACAGGCATGGCTGTGGATTTCCTCAGTGATGGCTATCATCAGCCTGGTTTGTCCTAAACTAGACTGTTTCATAGTATGCAGGCAAAAAGGGGGCATTTGTCTTTAGTTCCACTTTCCTAAAGCACATTGATTCATAGCATCCAGTGCAACATGTGCAGCCTTTCTCCTATTTTATGGTGTGAGGTGACCCATGCATTGTGGAGAGTAGCTTCATTGGAGGAGTGACCTCCCCCTGGACATGCAGAAGTGATGGATTAGGTCATGGTTCTGCACCACTAGCAGTCTTGGGTATTGCAAGAGCCTGAAGGGAAACAAGCTGTTCAAAATAATGGTGCGGAGATGGTTGTGCTGGTGGGAAGCGGGGAAAAGATTGTGGCCTTTAAAACAGTCCGTTTCTTATTCTCCTCCTGGGCAGTGAATCATCCTGCTGTCCCCTCCTCTCAGCTCCTGGTAAAGCCACTGTTTAGCCCTTTGTGAATCTATGAATAGAATTACCCACTTTGTTGCACTCTTGTTGGTCAGGATAGATTGCCTGAAAATCAATAAAATGTTGGCCAGGTTTTCAGCATATGCGGGATATCGTTATGAACGTGTATGAAAGTACCACGCATTTGGTATTGGAGAATGTCTAGACTTTGCTGAGGAAACTGAAAATGTATAGCATGTAGAAGCCCAGTCAGCATGGCGCTCTCCATATACATCAATAATCACCCGAGAAGGCAGGCCACCACAGATTAGTCTTCTTATTCTTGTCCCTTTAACTGACACAGTCTGCTAGTTCAGTCTCAAAATGTGTTTAAATTATTGTGCCTTTCAGTCTTTTTAGGCTGGTAAGATATGTTCTTCTGGGTCTAAATATTTTATTTAAACTACTGCTTTCACAGAAACAACATTAGACCCTAAATATTTCAGTGCAGAAGGACCTAGAAATGATTAGTTAAAATTAATTGCTCTAGCCTGGTCTCTAGGTGCTCAAGTTTTACTTGTTTCATCAAAACTGCAACAAATTCAGACTGAGCCTCAGTGATGCATATGAGACCTCACCTTTCATGGAGCATGAATCAGCATTGCTTGAGCTGCATTTTCCCAGATTCAGCAGAGGGAACCATGGCCAACTAATATACCTTCTCCATAGACGAGGGTAAGGGAATATGTAATGCTGGTGTTCAAAGAAGAAAATAAACTAATGTGGAGTTTTTGCTTTATGTGCCATTAAATAGAAGAAGAAATGGAAAAGAAAAATGTTAACAAAACCCAGTCTTTTTGCAAGCATTTTAAGGGGTGTTTCTACCTAACATTAGACATCAGTCTTTGGTGCTTAAGTTAGGAGATGAGTATCATAAGCCTTTTTTGCTGGTCAGTAGAGACTTCGAAACTCCTTCAACGGATGAGTCAGCACAGCAGCTGGTCTGACATGCTCTTCAGAAGAGCTGATCTTTCTCTAGCATCAATAGTGAGAGGCTGGGATGACCAGCATTCTAGCTTGGGCACCTCCAGCAAGGTGTCTAACTTCATACCAGCTGAAAATCAGCGAAGATTTCGAAGTATTTAAGGCCAAGCTTAAAGAGGAGTTACAGACCCACATTTCCCATTTGTAATGACAGCCACTGTATCAGAGAACAATAATCCCTGTCAGATCATGCAGATACTAATTCATGACATGGTAGCTTCCAACATCTATTTGAGGGCAGTGAAGAGAGTTGTGTGTGTTGCTAGCTCTGCAGTGTGTCACTTTCTTATTGCACCATTGACTTCAACAAACAGGCAGCACTTCACAGGCTGTTATGCAGTGGTGAAATCTCATTCCATTGTAGTTGGCAAGGATAATGTATCTTTGTTTATCATGGGAGCATTGTAGAATTTATGATGTTTTTTACTCTTCTTTTTCTTTCTTTTAAGGTTAGATATTTTTAGCCAAGTTTCCTAAGGAAACAAGACTTATGCCATCATGCTGTCTGTCAGCTCCCTCCTTATAACTTCTGAACCTGGGGGCCAATTTCAGCTCTATTTGGCAGCGGGGTAAAGGTTTCAAAGATAATACATTCCCAGAAGTTTTGTGAAAATCAGCGGCTTGGTAGATGAGAGAATATATCATTGCTCCAGCTGAAGTCATGTCAAGGACAGTTCAACCCGTATTTATTCTGTTTGGCAATGGCCACCTGGCCAGTCCCCATGCAGTGGTTGGTCAGCACTAAGTAGTGCGGAGCTGCCTGTAGCCCAAGTCATCTTGCACCCATCTAGCAGGCAAGCAAAGTGGAGAAAGAAGCTCTGGAGGTGGCTTTGGGAAGTTGGGAGGGATTTTGTGCCAAAAAGAATGGTGGGGAATTGCAGTAGTGGTAGTGGTATGTTTCAGAAGACTGGGAGGAACTGCAAATATTCTGCTGGGAAGGATTTTGGAAATGAGACACAATTAAATTCTTTATTCACCAAACAACTTCCCTTCATCCTTCTATGTTTTGTTTTGTGTATTTAACTGAAGATATAATAAATATCCTGATGGCTTAAAAACAGGGGTGGGAAGGACAACCACTGAAATAGAATGAGATGCAAGCACACCTCTGTATTTGTAAAAAAAGGAAAAAAAATAGTGCATTGCAAAGAAGTTCATAAAATGATCTACTGGTCTATCACCTTTTCTTTACCAATAGATGGAATTAATTAACAAATGATCCATATGGAAAACATTTCCTATTAGGTTTTGCTTATTCTTTAGCCTCCAGTAATGATCTTCAATAAGTTTTCTAACAATGACATGTCAGGATCAGAGGAACAGCAGCACAGAACCTGTTAAATTATTAGTCTGTTCCAGTATCCAGTCTCCAAAAGCCATCATAATGAGACACATGTAGGGAGGGTGCAAGTAATCTCCTAATGAATAACTGTAATAACCAGACCTTTGGGGAGATTTCTTCTTAACCCCAAACAGTCAGCGATATGCTTGTGCCCTGCAGCAAGAGGGCTTATGTCCATAATGAATCTATTTTTCAGTCATTTAGCTATGGACAGTCTTATTAATAATACAAATGCAATAACTCAATGTTGGGATTTAAAAAAAAGAAAAGGAGAAGTGTAGGAAAGAAACTGTTACTTCTCAGTGAGCACAAAGATTGAAAAATTGGAGTTTGCAGATGTGACAAAAACACCAGTGCCTAATAAAATTGCTTTTATTAGACCAATTTGCCACATATAGCACAAATATGTAACTTGAATGAAGCATGAATCAGTAAAAAATATGCGCTGTATCATTTAAAGTGCTATACTTGAATAAAATAATGTATATCTTTTCATATGCAGTCCTTGAAGTCACACTACATACATCTTTAATTTCTTCAATTAAGAAAAAAAAAGAACAAATGGAGTTAGATTTTAATTATTCATAGTTCATTTGAGAAAAATCTTTGTAAATGAGAGGAAGGAGAGTTGTGTTATCTATCACAGCGAGAAAAAGAATAGATAGAAAATCCACTCTGTGAACTATTTGACAGTACATAAGCTTCTGCCTTCATCAGGTACCGCAGCCCGATGTGCAAGGAAAGAAGCATTATAGGAAGAGCTGTTTAGAAGGCCATGTCATGGAAACAGCCCCCCTTCAACTGAACTGCTAGTTGACAAGTTACCAGCAGTTACTGGTTTACTGGTTACAAATAACCAACCAGTAACAATTTGGTAGAGTCCTACTGAGGGATGTACGTGCAGACATGTCCTTGAAGCTTATTTATAAAAAGATAGGAGTATGAGGAGCTGCCCTACTGGATCAGACCTATGATCTGTTCACCATTCTCTTTGGCAGGGCCAAAACTAGCTGAGTCAGCGAACATGCAGGAACATTGTAGGATATGTGTCCAAGGAAGTCCATAATCACCAGAATTTGACTTAAACCTTGGAATATTTATTCCTTACAGCATACTTTTTTACGTTGTTAAAAGGAGGAGTATTTTTGTTGTCAATAACAAAGCAGGTTCCTCTTTGGGTTTTACTAGACTATTGATCTCAAGACTGCTTTGCTGCAGTGAGTTCCACAGTCTTATCATGCACTGGATGAAAAATGATTACTTTCTATCAACTTTGAATTGATTATCTTTCATTTTCATTGAATGTCTCCTTGGCAAAGGAGAACAGAGACAGCAATCTGCCTTTTTGAGCAATTCATTATTTTATAAGCTTTTAAGTAGGCTTTTTAGGTCTTCTAATTTGCAAAGTCAACAATCCCTGTTTTTTTCATTCTTTTCATTCTGATTTTAGGTAAGTGACCTCTGTGCTCTTAATGATTCTCAACCTGTCTCTGAACATGTAATTTTTAATAACGTTTTTGAGATAACAGAGTCTGATTTGGATACAATATTATAATGATACATCATTATTTCATATACTGGCATTATGATTTTTCTTGTTACTAAATTGCATCTGCTTGTTTAATTGCAATTGTATTCTTTGTTCCGTGGTCACAATTGTAACCAAACTCTTTCCTAAAATAGTTTAAAGAAGTGTGTGTTTTATGTGTAGCAACTTCTTCCAGTTTGATGCGTATTACTTTCCATTTTTCAGCAGTGAACTTTATTTGCTATTGTGTTGATTAAGCTAAGATCTGTATAGGTTAAATTTCTTTGAGAATCCCTGAAATGCTTCCTAGTCCTCAGTTATGTAAATAATATATTGTCAGCTGCAAACTGAGACGCTTCATTGTTCATCTTCTTGTTCATGTTCTTGTGTTAATAGGTACGTTAAATAATGCCAGTGACAATGTAAAATCTCAAGGCATCTGCTGTTAAATTTTTAACTTGGCCATTAATTCTTACTTTGTTTTCTGTCTCTCAGCCATTTCTTAATTCACACTGATACTTTGCCACTGTATGACTTTCTAAGTTCAGTAGTAACATGTTGTTAGCGACCCTGTCAAAAACTGTGTAATCAAAAGAATTTTTTCTCCTTTACGTGCTAATTTATCGACACATTCAAAGAATATTAACAGAGTAGTGAGGCATAGTGTCTCTGTGCAGAATTTGTGCTAATTAGATATTGTCTTATCATGATTTATCAGGTAGCATGTTATTCTAAACCCAATGATTATTTAAAAAAAATTAGCAAGATATAACACTTTCCAGCGTGTAAGTCCAGCCTTTTCTAAAGTATAGGGGCAGTGTCTGCAATCCCACAAAACTGTAATAGAGCAGCTACCTTGAAAGAGAGATTGTATATTTCGCTATCAGCTCAGCTACTTTATTCTTAAAATCCTTGGAAGACTTGAACTATAACCTCCTTTGTCCAGAAAGTCAATCAGTACAAAGAGAGAATCAGTACAAAAAGGAGTTTACAACACTGGTTCCCCAAAAGCAAAATGCACCTACAGTAAAGCCGAGGCCTTGAGCTGAGCCTAAGATAATAAAATCTATTCCTGATGAGGTATATGCGATCATTTCTCTGGTACGTCCTGTGCATCAGCCACCTTACGAAAGAGTGATCGTAGCATCTCCTGTGGGAGTGCCTGGCCGTGACAGCTCCTGCAAAATGCACAAGTCCACTTAGCAACCAACACCTTGAGCTGAGAGCACATGCATCGCTGCCCTGCAGACTGCCAAATCTGCCTACTAACCCCCACGGAGAATTCGGAAAGCTGGCGGTAACAGCAGAGCACTAACCTCTTTCCTTGGCAGAATATTTTCTTCTCACCTTCCCTGAACCAGGGCAACTGAAGTTAGCGATGAAGTTCCATCTAGACTTCACCATCTGAGACGCAATGGAGCATCTTGCTGGCTGGTTTTTGTCTGAAGTGCTCTGATCTCCTCTTCTGCTCAGATTTCTTAATCTGTTTGGCTTTCTACTTTGATCTTTGTCCTGGAGAGGCCAAAGAGCTAAATTTGTAGTTGCTGTGAATGGTATTTTTGAGGAATGTTTTAAGATGACCTACTGGACCCAGATATTTGGTCTAATAATTTTTTTTTGTTGTTGAATTACTTTTTAATCTTTCTTTCCATATTTTAATTAATGTATATGGTGCCTATAGCAAAGGAGGCCAGGCCCTTGCAATTAAATTGAAATTAATAGTAATAAAAAAAATACAGAAGACAGGACATAAATCAGAGCATAAGGATCGAAATATATCACATTCTTGGCTTTCTTGTACCATCTGTAGGAGTGCTAAGTCCATGCCGAATTTAAAATATATTCTGGAACTCTGTCAATTTTCTACTAATGGAAAATTGCAGAACACCCCATGGTGGTCCCGTGGCCACATGAAACTGGGTAGTTATGACTTTCTCCAGCTGAGCTAGCCACTGGAAGGAAGACACAGCTGTGTTTTCCATTTGCCACATCGTGTTTATTTTCTTGGAGTTTTGTTTTGTTTCCCTGATGACTTTCTTTTGACACAAATTATGCAGTTTTCAATCCAAAGGCCACCCTCATGAGTCTGAGAAGAACCTCTCTGACATGAGTGGATCATCTTGTATGAATAAGAACATTTATTACAAACACTTATTTGTTATATTGGGTCCTAAATGCTATTGAAGCAACCGTTGTTCCTATTTTGAATAGAGGAGGCTTTAAGTAAAGTAGTGGGACAAAAGATTATATAAAAATAGAAAACCTTCTGTGTGAAGTGTGTGTGCCAGGGGATTATTGCTCCCTTTTACACAAACCTTGACTTGCACAGACATGCAAACACACAAATGATCACTCACGGTGTCACAGGCAATAGGATGCTGAAAAAGACATCACATAACATCACAAAAAAGAACATAAGGGTTGCAGAAGAACATATTGTGAAAACTGTTTTGCAGTAATATAAATTGTGAGTCTTCATGCCCCAAAGTAAAAGGAAATGTTGATTTTTAAATCAGTGCAATAGAAGTTTTGAACATCTTAAGTAAAAGACAGTGGTGATAGGAGTTACAAAACAGTACATTATTTTTAAAATGTTCATATTTCACTGCCTGAAATGATCACAGAAATCTGTTTTTAGGAATATAGATGTAACTTGTTTTTCACATTTGTTGAAAATATAACACACAGCGAAGTGTGTGTGTTTCCAAAAAGGTACAGCAGATTTGTGTCCTGGAAGACCGTATTCTTTGGTGAGGAACATAAATCTCAACTTACTACCTCTCAAAGCAATGTTCCTCTAGAGTATTACACTGAGCCCTGCATGTTCGGGAGCCTGAGAGACTGAAGTTGGGAATGCCTGGAGCAGAGGCAGAGGAGGAGGAGCTGCTTTCAGGTTCTCCACACTCTTAACTGTTATTGCAGCTACTGGTATTAGATTTAGGTAACTCCATCACGGACTAAGAAAATACAGCACAAAGAGAAAAACAAAATTTTAGTCTCTTTTACACATTGTCTATGTGCACGCCTCTGAATTTCTTCTTCTGCCTTACTTTCGTCCTCTTTCTTTCTTCACAGACTTCTTAAACTCCTTTCATGCTGTCTTAGCAATACAAACATGGGATTTTCTGTTTTTGTAGCTCTTGTCATTTAGAGCATCCTTCCTATATCTCTTTGTCTTCTTGTTGCTTCATCTAATTGGAAAAACATGTCTTTTCTCCAGGCTCAGAACAGCCTATTGTTCAGCCACCCAGGACAACTTAACAACTAGCCTGGACAAATGTAATTTAATTACTTCTTCCTCACTGGCTAAGGTGCTGACCTGCATTTAAAGATCTTGGGTGTTCTCCAACCTCATGCTGAAAAGAAAACTAGCTTCCACCTCAGCTTCTTTTAAGTGCTGCCTAACAGCAGGAAAAGAAAGGATGGCTTTGTTCAAGCAACCATTTTCTCAGCTTCTACCTCTGTCTTGTTTGCCAAGTGCGTCTCCTTAGCAAAATAATGACAGTGCTGACATGTCGCAGAAGAGCCAGGAAAGCTACAGTTCTTTGCCAGGAAGCAAGTTTACATATATTTTCTTTGAGAAAATCACCTGAAAAAAAACATACCTAGCTCTTAACTGATCTTCAGTTCTCTTTCAAAATGCAGATTAGTTTTGCGGCTTCATTTAACTCCAAAATAGGTTTTAAAATATCAGTTCCTTCTGGCCCTCTCCACCAGTGATGACTGCTCAGGGACCTCGCCTGGAATTTCATGATCTATTGGGAAGAAATCAGTGACCATATTCCCTTGTCCCTGTCAGATCCACTAAGGACCCAGAGGCACTCTCCTTCTAACTCCTGGCCTCTCTACAGCCAAGGCAACAGTTACAGGGCACTTATTCCTAAGATATGGACTCAGTTTCATAGTTGAGTAAAAACCATTCCTGAAATGAGAAACTACTTAACCTGTGGTAACTACTTTATTTCCAGAAGCTGCAAGACAGTTTGTCTGGTCAATTATCTTCAAGATGGGAAGAAGGTATTTTGAAAAAAAAATTCTCTTTCCCCGATTCCCCGATGCAGGAAGAAAATTATATCTAAAAGGAAAAATAGCTTAAAGGTTGCAGAGTCTGCCTTGGATTTTGTGGAGGAGAAATGGCATTCCCTGTCAGTAACGTCCTCTGCAGCCTTGGTCAGTCCCTTGGGCTTTGTCAGCCCCACAGCTCGTGCAGACAATTGTACTCAAATTGGCACAATTTGTAGCTATCGTGAGTAAGCTATCTTACATTATGATCAGAGCCAGCTGTAATTTAAAGAGCACAGATCTGTCTCTCAGCCTGGGTTCATAGGTACATTTAAAATTAACTTTATTGAAATCAGTGGCACTTAGACTTCCAAATTACTTAGTCTCTCTGGCTAGCTCAGGGGAGTTGGAGAAATATGCTCTGCAGTGCACCCTGCAATCCTGGTCCTTCACCCCCCCACATTTGGGATCTGGACAGGGTATGCCATAGCCCCTTCCAGCCTCCAGGCTGGGATTTCCTTTGCGGTGAGGACGTAGCGGGGAAGGGGCAGGGCAATGGGGCCGTGCAGCCTACTTCCCAAGCTGCCAGGCTCCCCAGTTCAGGTACAGGTCTCACTGACTGCTGTAGAAGGGGGATGCTAACGCTGCCTTCTCAGTCTCACAGCTGTATGGGGAGAAAAAAATCCATTAAAGTTCGTGATATGCTGATACATTATGGTTCTGGGAGCCACAGAAGTTCTTAAGATAGACAGCTAATTGTTACAATTTTGGCAGTACATCCCATGTTGAGGCACACTGAGGGCTTTGTGAAAACTCTTTTTTTAATAGGTGATTTACTAAAGCTATTCAAAATACACAGCTTTATTGTTTGGTGTGTTCCGGAAGCCTAGAGGCCCAAATTGAGAGTGAGAGCCTGTTGAGCTTCTTGCTGTCCAAAATGATATTAAGAGATGTACACACACTGCCCTGATGAGATGAGTATATTAGCTGAGAATTGGGGGAGTTTTGTCATTGCAGTTTTATTGATGAGCTGAGACTGAGGAATATGAAGTCTAACTCCCAAGGTCACACAGCAAGACTCAGCACAGCTAGGACCTGAATCCACTGCCATGCCAGATCCGTGGTCAGGCACAAGACTATCCTCCCAGTACTCTCTTATTTTTTTTTAATGCAAGCAGATAAGTGCTGAATTCCAATAGCTCCCAGCTGTTGTCAAAAGTATGCATAATTGATCATTGTTTTTCACTGTAATTTGCTGGTTCTTTTGCTTGGAGTATCTGTAGCGTGTGATGTGTTTAAAGCATTTAGAGGAGCCCATAGTCGTGCCTTGGTGACCTGGTGAAGTGGCTACATCTATATGGCAAACTAGACAGTGCTAAGGCCTTTTGCTATAGATATTGGCATGATAGTACCAGTTCTTCAACACAGGGTAGCTACATCCGACATGCCTACTGTGAATGGACCATAGCCCACGCTAACCCCTAAGCTGTGTCTGCAAGTTTTTTTGGGGAGAAAGCTAGGTAGCTTTGGGAAAACGCATGCCACACACAGTTCAAATGGTTTAATAGGACACACAGCTGGGCTCCAGGGCCTCTGACCTGGCACTGTTTAATTTAGAAGTACAGATGTAGCCAATAGAGTGGGTTTGGGTATCTTGAATGTAGATTCTTTGTATCCTACGCATACTCCATCCTCGGGCAGCTCCTGTTGGGTTTTTGTACTTTAGATCAAGATAATGACTGAAGGAGCCAATGCTGAGATTCATACATATTCTCCAAGTGGCTTTGAAAAGCCAACCCAATTCACAGGACAGAAAAAAACAATCTAAAGGGAAAGAATATGAGTTAATATTGGACCTTCGGCATTATGATTGGTTCAAGGAGTGCAAAGTTGCAGTGAAGAACTGCGTTCTCTTGTGCTCACACGCAGGCATAGATACATGCAGAGAAAGTATGTAACGGATATAACAAGAAGCCTAGTGCTGGTTGGTAAAAAATGTCACATTTCATAGCTTTCACATAATAGCCATCTTTTCTGAAACTGAAATACAACACCGAAATGTCAGCCTACTCTGGGAATCTTCAAATCTCTTCCTGATTTTTTTATATGTTATTGTTCACTATATTGCATTTTTCATTTCCACTTGCTGTGATATCATGGCATTTGATTTTGTTCTGGCCAAGAAGGCCAAGAAGCTCAATTCAGTGTCAGGTGTCTCAC
The DNA here is from genome assembly GCF_000687285.1 of Phaethon lepturus. Lineage (NCBI taxonomy): Eukaryota > Metazoa > Chordata > Aves > Phaethontiformes > Phaethontidae > Phaethon > Phaethon lepturus. Next base: position 25,735 of record NW_010548211.1, read on the forward strand.
TGGTCCCTGGATGTGCCACTGAGACACCGTGGATGATTGATGTAGCAAGTCCCACCTTGCATGCAATAGGAACCCATAACCCCCACTAGGAACTCATTCTCCACCTGGTTTGGGGCCAGGAGTACAAATCTGTTCCCATGCTGTTGTCTTCTGACTCTGTGACCCGAAGCCTTAGTACATCTTTGTTTGGTGTTTTTTTCGGTTTGGTTTGGGTTTTTTTTTCCCCTTAAAGTTTTAATGTCAGGGGACCTTCTGTACTATCTTTCACAGATGAAAGGAATGAGCTCCTTATTTATTTTTATGAGAATATATGTAGCTTTTTCATCTTCATTTTTTCAGCAGTGACTAGTACCTTTATATACAAAGTGGCACAGCGCTCCCCTCCTTCTACCCTTCTTAATGGAAACGTAAATGCTTATTCTTTCCTTCTACCTGATGCATGCCTTCAAAATACTATAAAGATATGAACCTGATGGAGTTTCTAAATTATAAAGCAGGAGTTCTTTTACATTACTGTGAATAACAACTGGAAATCTAGTTCTTTATAATAAGTTATTTATTCTCCATTTTGAGGTTTTATCCACACCCCAGGAGGTGGCCATGTATATTTCAACAGGTGCTGCATCAAGATTGCTATGATACTCTCAAACCATATTAGATCGTATCCAGTGGAAAGAAATGAATTTGAGAGCAAGACTTACAGGCTGATGAAAAACGAAAATCTTTTCTCTTGTTGAATGCAAAATTTTCTATTAGGTTCATAGCTGTTATCAGCATCAGCCTCATGTAAATACATATTTATGATCTAATACAGAGCTCTGACAGTATGTCTGGGAGAGCAAGTATCTGTGTAGTGTACTCTGGCCAGAAAATTTACAGAAGCTTTCCAAATCTTCTGAAAAACGTAACAATAGAGTTCGAAAGGACCTAAGGTGGTGGGCGGGGGGAGGCACTGCCGTAGGATCACCTCAGGCCGTGGTTATTTGCTTGCTTTTAAGAAAAGTAAGCACATCTGTTCCGATTCATGACAAGAAGTCAGGAGGGAGAGAGGCATGGGAATGAGACGGTATATGACCTTAAGGGGAGAGAGGGCATGTGATGTTGGAGGAAAATTTTTTTTCTAGATTGAGTAGTCCTCGATTTCCAGCAAATACAATCCCACTAAACCATAACACTGTATTAAGAAAGAGGAAGGATGTTATTTTGAAACAGCCTCTAATGAGATGTGCATTAAAGTTTCTATGTATGGCTCGTATAACCCGCCTCACCAAAGTACATGAACGCTTCATAATCTTTTCCTTTCAAACCTGGGAAAAGCTTTTGGCCTCATCACTGCAGATGAAGCACACAGACAGAAGGGGTATTTCCACGCAGTGACTTCAGACAGTATGTCTGATGCTTCTTACCCTGTGTCCCTCATCCATGTGTCTCTCGAGATCCCCATTCTCTTCTTCTCACGAAGTTGTCCCTTTCTCATGTAGCCATAACATGACCTGCAAAAGAGAATAACGATTTAGAAGACAAGTCTTCTTTTTTTCAAATAAATCTTTAGCACAGTACCTTTAAACTTCTATCCAGAAAGGACATAGCAAAGTCTACTTCTGAGCCTACTGGAGCTGGACATATGCACAAATAAATTTGTTGCAGTAGATGTGTAGAAAGGACTATTGCAAAATGAGATTGCCAGGGCCTTTGAGTCCCCAGAAAATACAGTATCATCTTCTGCTCTTTCTTCTTTTATAGTTAGCTGCTTTCTATACATACATATATCCACATACATATAAAATATGAAATATATAATCTAATTTTGATTTTAATTTGCTAAGTGCAGGTGGCTCTGTTTCACAACAGATACGATCACAAGAATGGTAATAGCAAAAGCCTTATGTCTCTCTCTGTTTTACAGGGAACAGGAACCACTGTATCTAGAGAGCATTTTCTCCAACTGCCTACCTCTTTCACAATGAATTCCTCAAACTGTATTGAACAGTTGGGGCAGACTTCAAGATTAAGAAGCTGAATTTATGCACCTGTATACTGATGTCTATAGATACTAGGCCAACCCTTGTGATAGACTGATAGAACGATAGCATGATAAAATTGTAGAATAGTTTGGGTTGGAAGGGACATTTAAAGGTCATCTAGTCCAATCCCACAATGAGCAGGGACATCTTCAACCAGATCAGGTTGCTCAGAGCCCCATCCAACCTGACCTGGAATGTTTCCAGGGATGGGGCATCTGCCACCTCTCTGGGCAACCTTTTCCAGTGTTTCACCACACTCAATGTGAAAAATATCTTCTTTAGATCTAGACTAAATCTGCCCTCTTTTAGTGTAAAACCATTATCCCTTTTCCTGTTGCAACAGGCCCTGCTCAAATGTCTGCCCCCATCTTTCTTCTAAGCCCCCTTCAAGTACTGGAAGGCTGCAATAACATCTCCCTGGAGCCTTTCCTTCTCCAGGCTGAGCAACCCCAACACTCTCAACATGTCCTCAGAGGAGAGGTGTTCCATCCCTCGGATCATTTTTGTGGCCCTTCTCTGGACCCGCTCCAACAGGTCCATGTCCTTATGTTGGGCGCCGCAGAGCTGGACGCAGTACTGTAGGTGAGGTCTCACCAAAACAGAGTAGAAGGACAGAATCCTTTCCCTTCCCCTGCTGGCCACGCTGCTTTGGATGCAGCCCAGGACGTGGTTGGCCTTGTGGTCTGCAAGTGCACATTGCCGGCTCACGTCCAGCTTTTCATCCACCAGTACCCCCAAGTCCTTCTCAGCAGGGCTGCTCTCCATCCCTTCATCCCCCAGCCTGTACTGATACTGGGGGTTGCCCTGACCCAGATGCAGGACCCTGCATTTGGCCTTGTTGGACCTCACGAGGTTCACACGGGCCCACTTTTCGAGGTTGTCCAGATCCCTCTGGATGGCATCCTATCCCTCAGGCATATATAGGGGAGATAATCAATGCAGTCAGTGCAGCCTATAGAGCCATTGAGAAGTCCAGCAGCTAGAAGAATGATTCAGTTGTCCACGTAGTCGTCCACTGACATCTGAAATGGTCTAGGGTATTGTATCTGTACAGAAAAGCTGTGAGACTGCTTTGGGTCCTGTGCCAGCCCAACGAGAATATCTTATATAGCACTAGATGCCAACATATATGCCTATTCAACTGCCTGAACAGGTGTCTGGTGTCATCTCAGGTGTAGTGGGCTACCCTGAACTCCTCTTTCCTGTCAGCAGTCTTACAGTGTGAGGGTCCTGACAATCTTACATGAGGTGTCTGGGATTGCAAGGAGCTGTCTGAGAAATCCCTGCTATAAAGAGCAGCAGCAGCAGCAGCTCTCCACCTTTCTCTTTCTCAAGTAGTCCCTGCTTGACCTATGTTGACCCATATGACTATGAGCAGCCATACCTTTGACTGGCCATGTAATCTGTTGATTCAGTCCTTGCCCCTGTCCTGGATCTACCTCATCACTGTGGTCTTGTCTGGCAACCTGGACTCTTGACTAACCCCGGTAACCATTGCTGGACCTGCTATGCTCACCTTGCTGGAGTACCATAGGGCTGCCCCTTTGCTGGTGAGATCTTTGCCCTACCTGCCCTGCTGTCATCCTTGCTCCCAGCTCCCCTTCACATGTGGGACAGCATCAGTCCTTGCTGCTCCCTGGTGCATGTGATCGATTGAATCCGTGGGACATCTCAGATGACACTGTGTTTAGACAAGTGAGTTGGACCTCCACCTACTTAGTGTGCACTAAATCACTCTCTAGGTGCCGTTGTCTGTACTGACTAAAGAGGAATTTGTGTGCCCTTCCAGATTTGCAGCTGGAGATACTAAACCCTAGGGATCTCAGATGGGAGTGGAGATTGGTTACGAGCAACTGAAAGAGCCTACAGTGCCGCATGAGCAGGCGGAGCTGAAGTTATTCCAGCTTGTCTCTAAAAGCAGGCAGGCAAGATCAAATGTAGGGAATGACTGAAATGTGACAAACAGCAGAAGCTTAGAAATGCACGCTTTCAGAGTAAACTGAGTGAACAGTTTTGAGAGGCCTTTGAAATTAATTACAATCTTTTCTTCTCTTGCAACAAATCTAGGAGATATGCTGAAACTTTACATAAATTATAGGCAGAATTAATTTTTTCTCTGGGTTAAGGAATCTTTTTCCCTACTCATCTGAAATGTGCAAGGTAATAAAATATAGGATTAATGTGTCTTAATGAAAATTCAGGCATACATATTTATGCATAGATTTTAGCATAATGATATAAAAAAGAAAATTTCTGGTTAAATAATAAAAAAAAAGTTCAGTTAATCTTTGCATTGTTTCTCTTTCCATTTCTCTTTCCTTTTCTCTTTCTTTTGTTCTGAAACTCCAGGCACTTATCCAGCAATTATTTAAGCCTCATGCCTATTAATGTAATTGGGGCTACTCACATGAATAAAATTAAGTGAGTACCTAAGTGCTCTTCAGGACTGAAGCTTCTATAGCCAGAATCCAAATATGCATGAGTATTTGTTTAGATTCTGAGCATCTGCTCTACTTGGCCACAGTGTTACCTATACTATTTGTGGGAAAAGGATTTCCTTTGCTAAAACACTTGAAGAAAAGCAACACTTTTTGAAGGGATGAAAATCCATTTTGGTTTCCCAAATATCCCTTGAATAGCCATATACACAGAGCTTGCCTGGTTAAAAACAATGGGCTTGGTGCAGCTTAAATCTGAGGGTGAGCATGTCTGAGGCAGTAATGTGCACCTTGTCTTACCATGCTTTGCAGCCTCTGCAAACATTACTGCAAAAGAGATTGAAACGAAGATATAAAATATCCCTGGGGATTCCTGAATACTAACCCTATAGGAAAGTGATAATGTGGAAATCCCACTGTCCTTTGTAGGGTCTGAAACCCCTCACTACCCTCTTTCCTTGCCCTACTAAGACCTCCAAAATGCTGTTCTATTACAAGTCCTTGAGATGCTGTCCTGCTTTGTCTCCCTATACCCCATGTCCTGCTGGGGGCTTTGTGAACCCTCCTGTTCCTTTTTGGATGCTAGAAAGGTCTGAAGAAAAAGAAGCAGCCACAAAAGGTTTCCACTGTGCAAGGTGTAAAAACCAACCAAAATCAAGAGGGACCACTAAACAGTGTAATACAGATTCAATTTCTAGATAGGCCTGTCTGGTAAAACAGCAAAGGGAGAAGGAAGAAAGCAGAGAATATGAATTGAAGGTGGACACTTGTGCTGAAGCGTGCAATGGACAGGTTAAAATCAAAGCCAGTTTTGGTTAGGGCTTGGCAATTCCCCATTCCTCCTTTATGTAAATACCCAGATCCACATGCAAAGAAAGGTAATCACATACAAAGATATCTGCTAGTCACGAGTGGTTATTTTTTGTTGGCCTAATTACATTTTTAAAAAAGTTCAAGCCGTACAGTCAGGAAACAGTGTCAAGTAACGTAAGTGCCCTTCAAATCCTGTGAGGAAAGAATTGCAAATAATGAAGGACCTAAATCAGCTTCCCCCATCTTGGGATTTTTTTGTCACAGAGATGACTTAGAGAATATTTGCCAATATGGGATAGGTTTGTAGGAATCAGGGCTCATTTACCTGCTGTTAGGAACGATGCTTGTAAAACACAAGAGTGACTAAATTGTACGGATCCTGTGGGTAAAGCTGTCTCCCATGCACTCTGCAAAGTCATAAAACTGTAAGAGACTGTTGTGTCTAATCTGACCTCCGTAACACAGACAGACAATAGCATTTTATTCGGCAATAGCTGCTTTTAGTCCATAACTTCACAAGTAAGTGGGGTATAGTGGCCTCTTGTTAGTTTTAGGCTGACCACAGAGGTCAATAAGCTGCTGGAGACTGAGAAAGATTGTCAGGGAGGAACTAGTTAGAGGTATGGATTAAATGTACTTAATCTCCTTCGCAGCAAGGGAATGGTTAGACTGAGGTCTATTCCAGCTGCTGGCTTCTTCAATGTAGGGCCATGGTTATAATTTGATTTAGAGACACATGTCAAATCTCAACACTTCATTTCAAGACCAAGAACAGGACCAAGTCTGTGCTTGAGTTCCATTTATTTTAATGATGGATTGAGGTTTCTGGCTATCAAACCTTCCTGAACTACATCTGACATGACCTAGAAGAGGTGGTATTAGATTACAATGGAAGAGAGGCAATGGCAAGTAACAGGTAGCTAGAGTTTATCCAGAATAGGACATGTCTATAAGGGTAAGTACATCTTACTGTTCTTTAGTTGGGTGGGCACAAGCTGGGTGTTCATGGGAGCTGATGCTGTACCTGAACTTGTATATCCTTGGAGCTTTAGGGTCAGCTCTGTGCTGCAGCAACAAAACTGGGTACATGACTTCCAAGCCACAGGGCCAAATTCTGTTCTATAAAACTCCTTTAGCTCTGTATATTTAACTGATATTACTGCTTCAGATTTACAGTGCTGTGATTTAGCCTAAATTAAATATCTGATCAAAAGTCTAAATACAGAGAAAGAAAATGCTGATGTTAGTGTATCTAATACAGAGTTTGTAGCTAAGTCTGCACCACTCTGTTTAACTGTGCTAAGTTTTATCCAGGCATGTTCAAAATTATGCATGAATTTTAGCTATTAGCACTGTGGAGTTAGGGTAAGTATTAAAGAAGGGAGTATAGGGCTTTTTTTCTGCTTGCTCACCACAGTTCATAGGCACCTCCTTACACATAAGCAAGTGTACCCTGAAGTTAATAACGATGAGGGGATTGTGACCTGAATCCCTAGGCTTCCCAGGTGACTGATTTACCAGATGAGTCCAAGAGATAATTCTGAAAACCAGTGAAAGGTTTTTCAAGAGTGTTGCTTTGCATCTTATCCAAAGCTCTTTTCACAAGGCAGGAAAGTACAATGATAGACTTAGCTGTGCTGTTACACTAAGGCTGTCAGTGTTTAAACATCACTATAATATATCATGAGGAACACTGTACCACTTGCATTGGAAATGTGTCAAAGCTCTTTCTTTCTCTCTCCTCTTTTTCTGTTGAGCTGCAGAAGACAGGAGCATTTGTAAGCCATGAAGCACAAAAGGCAAAACAAAAGCATTTTTATTACCGTAATTGAGAATTTGGAAGGGGGGAGTTAAGTGCTTGTGCCTAATTGTACCGCAATTACCCTGTTTAATCCAGCAACAGGCTTCTTTCAAGGCTTATCACCATACATGTGTAGAAAAGTCTCATTTCACCACTTAAGAAAGACTCGTCACTTTGGATATTAAGCACAATAAAGCTTCTCCTCTTCCTCAGTTTTCCATACATTTGGGATCATCAGAAAGATACAGACAGACAATGCAGAATGTGGCCTCATTAATGAGATTGTACCAAGAATGAATGGGACTCAATGTCTACAGTATTTACAAACAAGACACAAGTTATTAGTGTCTGACTGCTTACCTTACCTTCATTGCTCCTATGTTCTTTGCTATTGTTGTAAGCAAACTCATCATCATCCTTAATGTGTTTCTCTTTTTAAAACCCAGGCAGAGTGAGGTGCTGCTATGCCTGTTTAATAGATGGAGAAACGAAGTTCGGAAAGATTATAGAATCACACACTCATAGAAGAGTTTGGGTTGGAAGGGACCTTTAAAGGTCAGCTCGGCCAAGCCCCTTGCAGTAAGCAGGGACACCTTCAACTAGATCAGGTTGCTCAGAGCCCCGTCCAACCTGACCTGGAATGTATCCAGGGATGGGGCATCTACCACCTCTCTGTGCAACCTGTGCCAGGGTGTTACCACCCTCATGGTGAAAAAATTTCTTCCTTCTATCTAGTCTAAATCTTCCCTCTTTTAGTGTAAAATGACCTCTTGACCTATTGCAACAGGCCCTGCTAAAAGGTCTGTCCCCATCTTTCTTCTAAGCTGCCTTTAGAGTACAGTTAGGTTTCTCCAGAGCCTTCTCTTCCCCAGGCTGAACAACCCCAACTCTCTCAGCCTGTCCTCCCAGCAGAGCTGTTCCAGCCCTTGGATCATGTTTGTGGCCTCCTCTGGACCCGCTCCAACAGGTCCATGTCTCTCCTGTGCTGAGGGCTCCAGAGCTGGATGCAGCACTGTGGAGGGGGTCTCACCAGAGCGGAGTAGAGGGGCAGAATCCCCTCCCTCGACCTGCTGGCCACATTGCTTTGGATGCAGCCCAGGACACACTTGGCTTTCTGGGCTGCGAGTGCACATTGCTAGCTCATGTCCAGCTTTTCATCCACCGGTACACCCAAGTGCTTCAGTGCGGGGCTGCTTTCAATCTTATCATCCCCCAGCCTGTATTATGTCTGGTCTTTCAAGGATATTGTTTTCTGTTTAAATAAGCAGGGACGAAGTGCCCATGTTGCTCTGAGGATCTGAGTGACTTGCTCAAGGCCATGTGCAAACTGAGCAGGATGGGATCTGAGTTCCAACAAAGTCCTTTTGTGACTGATCTGACTCTCCTAGGTGTTACTTACACAAGCTCTGATATTGTTTTCACTCACTGCCTGAACAACACAACCCGTTTTACTCCCTTTTGTGTTACATCTACTCCTACACATAAGGAGTACCTTAAATGATCTGTCCTTTCATCCCTTGCTTCTGCATGTGAAGAATATAAGCATGTCTGTGTTTCATGGTTTCCCTGATGCCCTAGTAATCTGCTAGCATCCTCTTCCCCCGTGCTGTGTGATGTCCTCACTCACCCCGCAACAGCTGCTAGGAAGGACTCTTAAATACTTTGCTATTTGTATCATGATGCAGGCTGCTGCCTGTCTCTTATTTCTAATGGTTCAACTTATTCTGGCCTCTCAAGATCATGGGGCAACTTGAGGTATACAGAAGGTTTTCTGCTACTCCACTTGAGTGGTTTAAACCTTTCCTCTCCGCCTGTGCTCAGTTTTTCTTGTTAGATAATGCTCTCTTTGAGCCTGATTAGATAAACTGTGGTGTTCCTCAGCACTCTACGATGACTCCTTCCCTCTTTAGCATTTATGTGCTGGGATCCCACTTCCCTCAGTTATAAAAGTTTGATATAACCTAAGTGCTCCTCCCAGCTCAGAAGGCAGCTGGGTCCTTTATGTTTTTGCTATGATAGCATATCCAGGCAGTGTCATCTTTACACCTCTTTGATGTATGCTGGACATTTGAGGCTGCACATTTAAAAACTGGCTCAAGCTCAGCTTCCATAAAATGAGGATTCTGCTAATTGACAAACAAACAGACAAATTCCCCTCCTGTTGGTTATTTCTGCATTTTAATGGTAAACCAGTTAATCACTTTAATGATAATAGAGAACCTTGCATTTTTATAATGTCTTGTTTCCCAAAGGATACTAAAGCGCTTTGCAAACTCGGTCTAATCTATCTCTTCTCCCAACACTGAACTGCAGATTCTTTTGGAGTGGAAAGAAGTGGCTGTATAAGAACACAGAACAATGTTACTGAAGAATTTGGGATGGGAACTCTATACAAGCAAAAAGAATTACCAGATACTCATTGCTATGTTTTGTTGGGAAGTGGGGTGCAAAGCCACCCAGAGAAACAGCTTCTATTTGGTCGCTATTGATGCTGATAACCCAGTTATTGCTACAGGAGTAAGAAAGAGGACAGAGTAACCTGGGAGGAGGAGAGGTGACAGGGAGGCAAAGGTGATATCCTGAAGCAATGAGAGGTAGAGCCTAATCCTGCGAAGTGCCAAATACTGCCAGTTTGCTGAAGTGATGCTTGTTATGGTAAGATGCACTGGACTAGAGTAATTTGGAATAATTAATTGGTATTTCACTCTCCAGCTTACAAACAAAGTCAATTTTTGTTCAAATTGACTGCAATCAAGTAATCTCCCTCTTTCCTGGGGGAAATGTAAACTGCTGTCATTTTATCTTCTTGTCTCTGATCTTTTCCTCTGCCAGATACTAACCATACTCAGGCTGTATGTGCCTAACCTCACTTCTATCAATATGCTGTATTTTTACAAAAAAGACCCATATTTCAGAATTTAGGTGAATGATCTCTTGTTCATGGATGAGGGACAAAGGCACAATATGGTTGGACTGAATTTCACTCTCTAGTTTGCAAACAGTTTATTTCCCACCACTGTTCCTTGGAGCTCAAGTAAGTTGATTATTGCACATTAGCTCTTAATATCTGTGGCTTATCCCTGCTGTATAAAAGGGGTTAATGCAGCAGTGAATGATGCTCCAAACATGTGTTTAGAATGTCATTTAATGTAGCTATAGTTATCTGCCCAAGAAAGTATCAACAAACAAGACAGGTAATCACTATTCATCTTAATTATTGTAATAACACATCCAATATTCAGGACTAGTCTGACTACACTGTCCTGTATTTATTTTATTACTGACAGTGACACAGATCTTTAAAGTTGTGTGATTAATTAATGCTTTTACCAATAACTTCAGTATGTCTTCTGCTGGGAAGGGAATTTATGACACTGAGTTTTCAATCATTTTTAGCTTCTGGGATATTCTAATTTTCCTTTTTTTTTTTAATGGAGAAAAACTTTCTGACTTTCACAAAAACTACCTTCTCCATGTTGGCATTAAGGAAGAGACTGTGGTCTGAGCCCTAGAACCCCCTTGGCATTTTTCATTGAGCCACAAAATGGTCCATAAGGAATTCTAGTGTAGGAGCAGGAGGTGCTGATGCTTCCCTCCCTCTCAAGGCTGGCCGTAAGGTCCAAACTCCATGATGATGTGGTGGTGCTAAGCAGGTTACAAGGAGCCCTGGATAGTCCAGGCAGTCATGGCATTATTTTAGATCGCACTTGAGATCATTCACATTCCCACTCATCTCCCTTCACTCCAGTGGTATGAAAGATACCATCTTTGCTCTTTCTCTGTCATCATGTAACAGAACATACAGTCTACAGGTCTGCAGTGCGTTTTAGTGACAGTTATGTAATTTTGCGTTTTCAGACGCTCTCCCAGTTCCTCCTTTGATGCTCTCTGTTGCTGTGTATGCTGGTAAATGCACCTGGCAGCATTTTGTGGCCTGGCAGCCAGGTAGCACAGAACAGACCATGGTTGCACTATCAAACTGTCCAACCACCCCAAATGACGTCTCTATGGCCAAACAGCCTGCCAGGAATGGCCCTTGGATTATTGTAATGCCTGCACTGTGCCTAGGAGTTGTTTCAACTTGTTAGCCCAAGCCAAACCCATGCCAACAACTACTGTAACAATTTAAAAGTATAGATTTAGTAGCACAGGTAATTATTGTAGACATAGTCATTAAGTACCTAGAGACAATGATAAGGTTTATCAGTATAAATCACTCCATTGCCTCAAACACGGTTTATAACAAGGAACTCGGACCAGAGTCATCTTCTCTGTGTTACTAAGGAGGTGAAATATGCAGGAAACCAAGCTGAGTTGCTTAAGGAGAGTTTGGTTCAAAAGATGACATTAGCAAATCAGGAAGAAGTACAGAGGGCAGTGGGAAATGTCAGGGGGCATGTGGTCATTCTTGCCACCATCCAAGTAAGATTATGCATAAAATTAATTTCTAGTACAGACTTAGCCAAACTGAAGGGATTATCAGTGAAATTAGTTTTGGAAGGAGGGGTTGTTTTATATTAAAGTCTTGTTTTATCTGAAATGCTGAGCTTCGTGAGATGGCATAGATAAATGCTTTTAGTCTGGACACGTCCTTCAATGCTGGTTGATAGCCCCACAGGAGGAGAAAGTAAAGTATCGATGCAGAACAGAAAATGGCACTCATTAGTTTGTAATTAATGACAAGTGAGATGATAGGATAGCAAATGGAGGTGTGGGAGTGCTCAAGGGAATTCTTCTACAGCTCTTCAAAAAATATCATTTAAGTCTTTATGTTTCTGAATTATAGTGGAGCAATTGCATTGGTTAAATCACCAAATTTACCGTAATGTTGATTATTCATCATTGGCTGTATTGCAAGAATGACCAGAAACCTTGATTAAAATTTGTTCCCAATGTGCTTGGTCTTGTGTGTAGCAAAGGCAAGGTCAGCAGAAGGGGAAGAAAAAACATTTTTTTCCTGATTTTATAGATACGCAGGGGGATTAATGTAGTTTTTCCAAGGTCGGTCTGGAAGTCCGTGGAATTGTTTAGGAGAGACTTTCACCCTGGGGATTAATTCAGTCCCTTACCTGTACGACCATCTTTCCTAAACTAATGGTTGAACACCATAACCTGTGTTTTCAGTGTCACACTAAGAAACACTGACTCAGTTAAGTGAAAAAAAAAAAAGGTGCCTTAGAATGACTGAAGCTGAGCATTATCTTTGTCTTGATCAAGGACAAAATGTAAATCTTCACTGGAGGTGTGAATTCATAGCAACAAACATGGTGAGAAAAGCATTCAGGAGATAAATGGAATTTATCTGACAGTGTAAGTTCAAACTAAAATCTAAAGTAATGCAGTGAACAATGTTTAACAAGATTTCAGTGACTCCTGGTGCCTTTATAATCTGCCTAGTAATTTGAAAATGTTTCCTTTCTAAATGTTTATCCTAGCTGTCTAGTGAGATTAAGAGCTTTTCTCCTTGAGTGCCATGTTCGCTAACGGTCTGGGATTTATTTGCATTGGCAGTTTTTCTGGCATCAAAGGTATGGTCATTGCTCCAAGCTGTCATCTTCAAGGGGTCATCCAGCTACTTTCCACAGGAGCAGCCATGTCTTATCTCTTCATTTTGGGAGAGCTAAATTTTAAAGCCTCTGAAAGTGCACACTTGGTCAGTGGTCAGTGAGGCCTGTTGCCCTTTACAGTTTGTTCACACATTGTACTTGAATCTTGAACTATGGAGCTTGTTGCCTTGCATGAAGTACCTTAATGCCATCTGAGATGACCTGCAGCACCCACAGCTACTGCACAGGCTGGCAGATGTGATGCAGCCTACAGGAAACATATGTCCTTCTGGAGTGGCAGGTGGACCCTGAGGAGGACACTTGACAGTGCCTAAAATAGCATAAGATGTTTATGTTTGAGTGGCCCAGAGGCTGGGCATTTAAATGTCTTTTTAGATTTCACTGACTAGTAGCTTGATTTGTTTATCTAACCATGACATATAATTACATTTTGAGAGACCGCAGTATGTCCTGCCTGTTTTCCAGCTGCTTCTCCTGAAAATTGGGGGCTCTTGTAGGTCATATGGAAAGCAGAATAAATTCTGGAATTTCCTTTTTACAAACTACTGTGGCGGGACTCCAAAGTGGCACTTAAACACAAAATTTCAGCACTTGCACAGGAGTTCATTTCAAATTCACTGAAATTGAATGTGTCTCCAAAACTCAGACTCAGCTTATTCTCTCTTGTGCTCCCCTACTGTGATTGTAGAGCTATTATTCAATAATAAAATAGAATCATAGAATAGTTTGGATTGGAAGGGACTTTTAAAGGTCATTGAGTCCAACTGCTGTGCAATGAGCAGGGACATCTTCAACTAGATCAGATTGCTCAGAGCCCTGACCAACCTGACATGGAATGTTTCCAGGCACGGGGCATCTACTGCCTCTCCGGGCAACCTGAGATACTGTACACCAGAGTTGCATATAATCACTGGAAGATCACAGAACCATAAATGGTTTGGCTTGGAAGGGACCCTTTAAAAATAATTTAGTTAACCCCCCCTGCCATGGGCAGGGACATCTTTCACCAGATCAGGTCGCTCAAAACCCCATCCAAGCTGACCTTCAACACTTCCAAGGATGGGGCATCGACATCTGCTCCGGGCAATCTGTTCTAGTGTCTCAACACCCTCATCATAAATAAATTCTTCCTTATATGCAATCTAAATCTATTGTTTTCATACTGTTGGGGATAAGAAGCTTTCTTGTCCATGATATCCAGAAGTTAGGACAGACTCTTGACTGGATGGATCACTTTCTGAAGTATATCCTTGGTTCAGGGATGAGTTTTTGGGTTTTGTGCTGGACTTACAGGTTAAAATGCTGTACAGTATTTTAAATGGGATGTTGGACTAGATTATTGCAATCATTTGCTCTAGCTTTGATAGTTCTTCAAGGGTAGGATTGATGCTAATATAGGGGGTTTTAGCATTGCAGGTTGAAAGTTGCAATGTAAATGCAAAATGTAATCATCAGCATTCTAATCATGTGCTTATGTGAAGACAGACACTTTTAAATATCAAGGAATGATGTTACCAAAGTGGACAGGAAGATGACCTATAAGTATCACAGGAAAAATTAAATTTTAGCTCCCAACAGCAATAGTTAAAGAAAGACTCTTTGGCAACGCCAACAACTTGGTAACTTGGAGCATAAATTGATCTATAACCTGTATAAGAAGGGAATTCACTGGAGCTGGTTATTGCATTGGAACTAATAAAAGATTTCTTATTCTTCCTCCAAAACTGGTGGTGGTGTTTAGTCTCATTGGGGATCCAGGATTAAATGGTCCTCTGACTGTATCAGGAGAACAATTCTTCTATCAAATATTCAAGATGGAGAAATTATCCTTAGGCTTTGGACAGGCTCACTCCTGTGTCTGAGCAATGATGAAGTTGAAAATACACTTTTTCCATGTTATGAGTTAGAAATTGGCTGATATCTTCAGAAATAAACCGCTGTTGCATTAATCAATTCTACCTTACCAATGGTATTTACAGGGTTAATGTTTTCACCTGGTAAATTACTGCTCCTACACTCAGCTCAAACCCAATTTCATTCCTTCAAGGTTTCAGTAATCCTATTGTTATGCAATAGCTGAGCTGAAGTTTCCTTTGAATCTGAAATTGTATAATTGAACTTTTGAACTGAAGTCCACCCATCACTTTCTAGCCACACACCTTGGTGACAGAGATATTTTTCTTTAGTTTGATGATAGCTGATTACTAATTCCTTGTTTTTTTCTTTACTTTTAATGCAGCACACTGTATATTTGTGATTTTACCTCAATCAAAGAAATGTATTATCATTGGTACTACTCCTTGCATTTGTAACCCACCTTTCACTGCCAGCTTTCTAAGCACTTCAGAGGCATTAAGCTCCAAAAGACATCTATGATGAAGATAAACAATTTTAAGCTCTGGGGCAGAGACTCTAATTTTCCATATCTTACCAAAGGACAATGGGATGCGGAGCTGGTTAGTCTCTAGGCACTGCTACTATATAGGAAACAGTAATATGCCAGCATATTATAGATGAGGAAACTGAGGCACCAAGAGCCACCACAGAAGTTTTCAAAATCTGGACCTTCACAAATCCTAAATATTAAATACAACACATGTAAGGAGAAGAAGCAGTATTTGACATGTATAGGTACACTTCCTCTACTGCAATAGTAGAGTATGTTAAGAAGGGACTCTATTAGCCTTAGACATTATTCTGCTTTTAAACTGGACACTGACATTGTAAGGGACCTGCTGTATCAGTTGAATGTTCACAAGCCCATGGGGCCTGATGGGATTCATCCCAGAGTTCTGAAGAAGCTACCAGATGTTATGGCAGGACCCCTCTTGATCGTCTACCAAAGGTCTTGGGAGTCTGAGGAGGTCCCTGCTGGCTGGAAGCTAGTCAACGTCATTTCAATCTACAAAAAGGGTGTGAGGGAAGACCAGGGAACTAGAGACCTGTTAGTCTAACCTCAGTTCCTGGAAAAATTATGGAGAAGATTATACTGGATACTATTGAAAGGCATTTAAAGAATAATGCAATCATTAGGCACAGTGAACATGAGTTTGCAAAAGGAAAGTCCTGTTTAACTAATTTGATATCCTTCTATAATAAGGTCACCTGCCTAGCGGTTGAAGGCAAGGCAGTGGATGTAGGTTTTCTGGATTTTAGTAAGGCTTTTGATACTGTCCCTCACAGCATCTTTCTGGACAAGGTTGTCCAACTGTGGGATGAGCAGGCTCACGCTGCACTGGGTGAACAACTGGCTGAAAGGCAGATCTCAAAGGCTTGTAGTGAATGGGGCTACATCTGGCTGGTGACCAGTTACCAGTGATGTTCTTCAGGGGTCAGTTCTAGGGCCAGTGCTGTTCAATATATTTATCAGTGATCTGGATGCAGGAGTTGAATGCACCATTAGCAATTTTGCTGATAATGCCAAACTGGGTGGTGCTCTTGAGGGACAAGAGGCCTTGCAGGGGGATCTAGATAGATTGGAGCATTGAGCTATGATTAATGGGATGAAATTTAACAAGTCTAAATGCCAGATCCTGCACCTGGGATGGAGTAATGCCAGGCACAAGTACAAATTGGGAGATGAGTGGCTGGAGAGCAGCCCTGCAGAAAGGGGTCTGGCGGTGCTGGTTGACAACAGGCTCGCTCTGAGCCAGCAGTGTGCCCTGGCAGCCAAGAGGGCAAACCGCATCCTGGGTGTATCAAAGACAGTATAACCAGCTGACCAAAAGAGGTGAGTATCCCACTGTATTCAGCATTGGTGTGGCCTCACCTTGAGTTCTGTGTGCAGTTCTGAGCCCCACAGTTTAAGAAGGATGTGAAGGTCCTTGAATGCGTCCAGAGGAGGGCAACAAAGCTGGTGAAAGGGTTGAAAGGAATGTCCTATGAGGAGCAGGTAAGGATTTCGGACTTGTCTAATTTGGAGAAAAAGGAGGCTGAGGGGCAACCTCATCGCTCTCTACAGCTTCCTGAGGAGGGCATGTGGAGATGGAGGTGCTGATGTCTTCTCTCTGGGATCCAAGGACGGGCACCTGGGAATGGTTCAAAGCTGAGTCAAGGGAAGTTTAGACTGGACATTAGGAAGCATTTCTTTACAGAGAGGGTGGTAAACACTGGAACAGGCTTCCTAGAGTGGTGGATGCCCCACGCCTGTCAGTGTTTAAGAGGCAATTGGACAATGCCATTAACTTGGTCAGCCCTGAAGTGGTCAGGCAGTTGGACTAGATGATCATTGTAGGTCCCTTCCAACTGAACTATTCTATTCTATTTCTGTTCTATTCTAAACATTTTTGCAGTATTTTTGTATTTGTTATGACATTTTTATTGCAATTCATCAGTGTGCTTTGCACATCATTAGGAAAATCAGATACTCTTGGAAACTGAATAATCTATTTGTAATAGGTACATTATATAAAACCCCAGCTTTTGGTTTCCAGTCATGTTAGGTGCCATACATAAGAAGAGATGTTTTTCTATCTAGATAGGCCATCCGAATGTCTACTTACGCATGCAGGTTCAGATCTCCACGCAGCGAGCAGAGGGAAGATTGCCTGACTCAGTTCAGAGCCCAGCCTGGTCCATGCAATTACTCACACAGGCCAATATCGGAGAAGCTTCCTCATGCTGCTTTGCAAATGTATTTCATTCTTAAGGTAGAAGAAACACACAGATGATTTGGATTTTGGGATAGGATCCAAGTGTAGTCTCTGGCTGAGGGGTTCAGTGCTAATAAATAATGTACTTTTTTGTTGATTGCAAAAATCTTTTGAGTTTGTTTCAAAGACTTTTCAAAAGATATCTTCAGCTATACCATGGTTTGCTTGGTTTTTCTCCTGGGTTATACCTGTTATAGCACACTGATCACAGAAGGCAGCTGAAAAATGCTGATGCTTTCAGCTGCTGCTCAGGGTTTTTTTTTAAACACTGCCTGAGTACCATACATCCAAAAATGGTTCTTTACAACACAGTAATTATTAAAATGCCTCATCAACAAAGGTTTTGCATATACATAAGGGAGCATGATCACATTGGCCAGGTCACTTGTGAAGTTAAGGAAGCTATTAGTTACAGGACAGGGAGATGACTGTGAAAGTAACACCCTCATATTTGTAATTGTATTCACAGAGCTCTCAGCTGCAAATAGGCAGTAATGGAACATCAAGGTGAAAGAAGCCACAGGCCTCTTCAGAGGGAAAAAAGATACTTTACAGTGGGAAATACATTAAAAATCAACAGTAAAAACATTGGCTCATCAACATGATACTGCAAATTAAGCTAGCAATGCTTCTCTTAGTTTGTTATTTGGATCTACAGCTGTTTTGGCTCACCGTCTTTAGGTAATACAGTCATCCTACACCATGTGAGATGCAATGATAAGGCTGAGCTTTAACCAGTGTCCTCTGAGTTAATCATTGGTTTGATGGTGATGGCTCATAGATGAGTATTTTCTTTTGCTTCTTCAAATTTACTTAAGCCAGATGGAAGTTATGGACTTGTGTAAATGAAGAGGAATGCTGCTGATTTCCCATTGATGTTAGATATGAATTTATACCGGTGCACTTAAAATTGTTACCTGGCTTCCTGCGTGGTAAGAGTTAAAAAACCAACCAACCAACCAACCAACCAACCAACCAAAACCAACACCAAAGAAAACCCCACTACCTAAGGAATGCAGCAGGTCATATTTTATTAGCCTTTTTAGACCTTTGACTAATTTTCAGGTAGTATTTTCAAACATGATCTCTTGAGGACATGGAATGGCCTGTAAGGCCCCATTGTAGGGACCTTATTTGGCTGCTGAAGTCATTCAACAAGTCTCCCAGGGATTTGTCTGTGGTCAGTGGAGAGAAACAGACTACAGAGCATGACTGGACACATTCTGTCTCTCTTGGGAGAAGGACATTCTAAGCTTTTGGTCTTTGTGCCATTTATTTGTGTGTATCACAATAAAAAAGAGCCTTGTTCCACTTGGTGTCCCTCCCTCTGTAGAAGAAAGAGTAGCTAATCCCAGTCATCCAGTGCAAATCATGTGTGCACTCACATTAAAATATTTGGGTGTGCAAATAAACTGTGGTGTCTTATTAAGGTTTCAGAAATGGGCTTGGTTCTCTGTACAGAGCACAGCCTTTGGGAGATACTGCTGCACTGAAGCATCATTCTGACACTCCAACATCTTAAAAAATCCTCCTTTCCTTTCTCATTATTATTAAATTGCACACTCTCCTCCCTTGATCAGGGAATAGCCCTCTACATATGACTCCATCACCTTTCCGACTTCTGCACTATTGAAGGGCAGAACGGCAAGTTAACCATCTGTATTGGGAATTTTTCTTGCAATTCATTGTGTCCATATTCTGTTCTTTTATGAATATAAATGCCACAGAATATCTGGGTCAATGATGTCTAAAGTTCTTTTTCTTGCATCTTTAATTGACTAAAACTTAAAACAAGCTCTTTTGTGAACTTTTTTGGGCTGTATTGACAGCAAATTCTTTTAAAGAAAATGTCAGGTAATTGTGCTTTCAGCAGTGAAATCATCCTATGTCTTATATGTTACTCAAACCCTTTTACTGGAATGTGGCTTGAAATACACTCACGCTGCTCCATGTTTGAATGTTTGGACCTGTACTCCACTTGTTCCTCCTTGTCTGTATTTTTTGACTTTTGTAAGAAGAACAATTTTATGCCCTCTCTCTGGTGCCATTCAAATTTGTTTATAGACTGCTAGGATCTCACAGAGATTTACAATACTAATTAATTAACTCTCACATTTCCCTTGGGTTGTAGGTGAAGACTATTATCCCCATTTTACAGGGGTCACCAGTGCTCTCCTCTTATTCAACCTTGTGTAAATCAGCAGAACCTCCACTAAAATCAATAGTGTTATCCTGAGGTAGGATTGATATGAGTCAGAGAGGAATCTGGTCCAGTAAATGTACAGCCTGAGCTTAACTGTGCTTAGATGTGTGTTTCCTTCCATGGGACTTTGAGAGATGAATAGGGAGGATGTCTTGGAGGTAGGGTCTACTGAAGTCTGGAAGAGCCCATATGACTGGGGCCTGAGGGGCCACCAGCTCCCACAGCCTTCCTGGTGAATGGGAGCACACTCAGTCACATTTAGCAGAGAGATGCTCCAACCAGCCCTCTGCATGCAGCTTGGGTACTTGCAAGCTCTCAAAAGGAGCCAGGAGCTGCCATAGGAGATCCACAAGCTGAATGCAGAGACACAGAATCGAAGCTGGCACAGGGATTTTGTAGAAGTCTGGTCCCCTTCCAGGATTTCGGTGCTGTGCATGCAGATGAGATCTGAGTGTGATCAGCCGTTGCCTACCCACACTGATGGTGTGATTCACAGCCAGTGCAAATACAGCTTTGAGAACAGATGCCATCCTTACAATTTATAACAGAGTACTTTGGCAGGCTCTGTCCTGGGGTGAGAAGCACGTTCTCTGTGCCCACAAGAAACAACATTGCTGGCAAGGCATGTTTCTAAAGGCTTTGCTAGTTCAGGAGCAGACTGGTCAGTCCTTTTCAGGTCTAAGCCCAAAATAACTTCTCCAAGGTCAGACAGCAGAACAAGAAATAAATTCCAGTTCCCATATGTCTGCTCTTACTTTTGGATTCCTTCCCCAACGAAGTCTTTCATTTAATGCACTTGGTCTTGAGCTGTGCATGGTGGTGGTTTGTTTCTGATCTATCCACAGCAGCTGTATTTATGGTGGCTCCACAGGCATCTCTTGATCTGTCTATCAGCACTTTTTATGAGCTGTTTGATTTAGAATATGTATTACGAACTTTGGGAGCACTCTCTGGACAATGACTTGTTTATGGTGCTCACATCATTCTTAGTTCAGAGTGTTTATTAGCCCAAGTCTCCCTGTCACTATATAGCTTTGGAATAGTACGGATTTTTACGTTCTGTGTCCTTTGATTCTTCCAGCCATGCAGGAGACATACCAACTTTCCAAGTTTTAACAATTGTCTCATTAAGATATTTCACACTTTTCGTCACTAAATCTGGCAAGTAGAATAAAGCAACTCCTTCAATTTACATGCTGGACATGCATCTGGACACTTTATCTACTCCTTCCATTAAATTACTGTTGCTTTTGCCAGATTATATTGGTGCTATCTCTGACTGTTTGAAAGATAAGAATGGCAAATAAGATTAAAAATAAACACAATTATTTTTAAAAGTCTTTTGTGCATACATAGTTTTTGAAATCTTGGTACAATTAAGCCTTCTTTTTCCTCAAAGAATTCCATCTAGGGCATATTATCTTTACTGTTTGAACTTTACTGTGGGCTCTTCTTGTGGTTGGTGGCCCCACGACACGAGGTGCTATATGAAGAAAGGAGAAAAGGCATGCCTTGAATAGACAGAGGATGTGTGTTTATCCCTATTTTACAGATAGGAAATTGAGGTAGAGATGTGCCCCAGACCGCCAGGAGACCTAAGGCGAGATGGAAATTGGGTTCTCCTGAGTCCCAGTCTAGTACCTCGACCATTTGACCAGGCTTGCTCTGAAAAGTGGTGTTTATGAAATCCCAAAAGCCTTGTTGGCCAGTGCAGCAATCAGAGGACACTGCCTGCAGCGGGGAAGGAAGATAAGGGCTTTTGTGGGCATTGTGCCTGCTGCATCCTTGAAGTTGGTATAACAGATGCTGCCACTTGTTTTATTGATGTGAGTAATTTGAAGGAATGGAAGACATCAGCACACTGCCTTTGTGAAGGAGGAAGGTTGAAAATAAAACTAGCAAAACCAGGAGAGGACGTAGGATGCTTTTTCCCTATGCCTGCAGTGTCCTCCCTGTCCTCCCTTTGGCCTCTGTCAGCTGTCCCTGTGCCACCTGCGGCCCCGGGGGTTTCCTCCACCCATAGTGACGGACCTGGTGCAGCCCCAGCAGCGATTCACTGCGCCGGAACCTGAGCCCGGCTGGATCTTGCCACGCAGGCAAAGAGGCCGCTACCCCCGCGGCGAAGGTGGCATAAGAGATCTGTGTCATTGGCTCGAACGCCACAGTTCACAGGCCCAAGGCCCGCCGAGGCGAAGGGGGTTTTGGTCTAAGATGCCGCCGCAAACCGCAGCAGTGGGATGTCGTCAGACATGGCTGCTGTCCGCCG
>NW_010548212.1:0-223 GCF_000687285.1 Phaethon lepturus
ATATATTAAAAATAAATTCATATAATACCTTTTACCAAAAACACTCTGGTAATTTTGTCAAAGATGAAACTGGCATAACCTTTCCGTACCAAATCCATGGCACTTCTTATCCCATGATGACGGTCAGAAAGTACAAGAATAAAGGCAGGATTAACAATAAAAAAATCAAACTGAATAGACATGGCTTATAAAAGAAATTATAAGACATAGTAAAAGATTCCTT